>NW_019417333.1:35824-46227 GCF_000390285.2 Anoplophora glabripennis | reverse complement strand
CATTCAATTAAATGAAGATTTAGTTGAAAATTCCAGAATTTAATTTAATTCATGTGTGTTAATTTTATTTTATTGTATTTTTTGTAAATTTTATGTTAATTTCTCGTTCATTTTTCTGTCTGTTTCATTGTATTTTGGTATAATGATGTCTATTAAACGTGTTATTAAATATTTGTTGTGATTGATTTATTATCGCATGGGTTACTAGATAAAAAGTTTCTTTATGCATAATAAACAATTTGACAGAAATTTAGCCGCAGAATCGTTAATGTTGAATATTTTTTCATGAAATTTGGTACAGATCCATTTCAGGGGACGCCGAATCCAGTGGCGTACGTAGATTTTTTCTAAAAAAATCGCTAATATGGATTCTGGATTTTTCAGCCTCTGAATGTGATCTAGTAGGCCTTAGTTTAAAAAAGAACTGGACGGCGCTTGGCCCCAAAATACACTTTTCCCCCCCGTACATTTCAAAAAAAATTTCGTCAAAATCGCTCCATAAATAAAAATGTTATGAGGGTGGCCCGCTTTCAAATGGGTCACTCTGTATATAAGTACTAAATTTGCCTTTTCTATATTCTGCCAGACATTTAACCACCCTAATTCCAATAACATATCTTTTATATGTGTTTTTCTATCACAGTCTAATATTATCCGCATACATTTATTTTGTAATAACTGCAATTTATTTATCTCGCCCTTGTTTGCTGACAATAAAAGAGATGCACAATAGGTAAAATGTGGTAATATAATTGTATTGAAAATAAGTGTTTTAGTCCAACGAGAAAGATTTGCCGAAATTCTATAAAAATATCCTACCTTTTTTCCATTTTTTTTGTTTACATAGTTTACATGATTGTTAAATGATAACTGAGGATCTAATATTACTCCGAGATATTTAATTTCGTCCACCATGTCTATGTGATTGTTATTAATGGTAACCTGAAGATTTGCTTCATAAAATTTTTTACAATGATTTTTTGAACCCAACACCATGCATTTAGTTTTATTTGTGTTCAACTTTAGCCTATTTAAACATAACCAATTATACAAAATATCTAATTCTGAGTTTATTACATTTGTTACATCTTTAAAATTTGAGCCAGAAACAGAAATAAGTGTATCATCTGCAAAAAAGTTAACAAATGTCGCGTCCAACTCGATATTTTCTGGCCTACGTAGATCGAAATATACTTCGTTTCCGAGATACAGAGTGTTTAAATTTTAATTTTTTATTTATTTTTACTAATTATTTCAAAGAGTTTTAAAGATATTGTTTATACAAAAATTGTTAAATATTTTAAAATTTTTGTAACTCTCCAAAATGATACGCTTATGGAATCGCGTTCCCCGACGCTTCATCCATCGCAGGAGTCTACATGATTAAAATGACTGCCTACTATTTTGACACCGTAGTATGGTATTTTCTTTTTCTATGCAATATTTCATTAAACAGTCAATTATTCAATTTCAAAATTGAACATGTTAGGTCCTCACGAGAGAAACTGCGTAAATTTCCTCGCCGCCTGCGCCCGCGGCGACTTGGTAGCCATGTTCAAGCACGTGAACAAGAACAACGTCAACGCCAACGTCACCGACGCCAAAGGCAACAACGGAATATTCTTCGCCGCCCTAAACCGCCATATCGACGCCATTAAGACCCTGGTGAACCTGGGCGCGAAACTGAACCAACAGAACGACGAGGGCCTGTTCCCCCTGAGTATGTGCATCTTGGTGTACATCGCAGAAAAGTACGACGTGGACGACTGGGAAAGATCGTTCCTCCCAAACGTCGAGCCGATGGCAGAACAGATGGAAGCATACAAGTGGTACCCAAACTCGTCCCTGCTGAACCTGCTCGGACAGTGCAAAGCGACCAGTAACGACGTATTAACCGGCGATAAGAAACCGTACATCTTCGACACCTCCTACGTTGTACCAACGGAGGAGGAAATAGCGTGGGTCAAAGAACAAGGACTTAACATTAGGGGGACTAAAAGCAAAGTGACGATTCAGGGTAAACTGATAAAGGATTCCATACAGACGTTGCTGGACTGCGGCGCAGATCCCAACGTGTGCGAGGCACCGCTGCCTCCGCTGATTTTGTCGATGTTTACTGAAGACCTGGGCTTGGTGGAGAGTATAGTGGCGACTTGCGCGGATATTAACGTGACTATAGAGCACGATATGACGTGCCTCCACGTCATAGCCTCTCTGAGGTGCTGCCAGGCTAATGTCGACATCTGCAGCTTCCTTCTCATTTGCAACTTGGACCCGAAACTGAGGACTTCTTCGGATCATTGGGCGGAACAGAAGGCGTACATATTAGGTAATACGTACGGGGTGTCCCACTTTAAATTACGCGCCTGAATATCGCGTCAGGGAAGCCGGAAATAACCCTTACGAAAGTTATTGGGTACGGAGGGTGACCTTCAATTTAACCTTGACCATGACCTTCAAGGTTATTTGAAGGTCAAATCTGATTTTTGTATTAGGAACCTCTATTTTTGACCCCAGACTCGGAAAGAGTGTAAAATTTTAGGTGCTTAAGGCTCTTTTTTGGAATGACCTTCAAAGGTTATTTCAAGGACAAAATATTTTGAATTACACACCTGAATATCTCGTCAGGGGAGCCACCAATCCGAAAATTACGAAAGTTGTTCGGATGGTGACCCTCAATTTGACTTTGACCTTTAAGGTTATTTGAAGGTCAAATCTAAATTTTTAAATAGGAACCACAATTTTTGACCCCAGACTCGGAAAGAGTGCAAAATTTTAGGTGCTGAAGGCTCTTCTTTGGAATGACCTTTAGAGGTTATTTCAAGGACAAAATATTTTAAATTACGCACATGAATATGTCGTCAGGGGAGCCACCAATCCGAAAATAACTTACAAAAGCTGTTGGGTTAGGAGGGGGACATCGGATGGTGTCCTTCAATTTGACCTTGACGAAGAAGAGTCTTAAGTACCCATCTAAAGGCAAATGAACGTATCTATTCATACGTAAATGGACCTAGTTTCTTTTTTAAAAAATTAGATTTGACCTTCAAATGGCTGTAAAGGTCAAGGCAAGGTCAAATTGAAGGTCACCATCCGATATTCCCCTGCGAACCCAACAACGTAAGGGTTATTTTCGGATTGGTATATTCTCTGACGAGATATTCAGGTGCGTAATTTAAAATAATTGAAATAACGATTAAATGTCATTCAAAGAAGAACCTTAAGTACCTATCTAAATGTAAAATGTTGCGCTCTTTCCGAATTCGGGGTCAAAAATTTATTTGACCTTCAAATGACCTTGAAGGTCAAGGTCAAATATAATGTCACCATCCGATGTCCCCTTAATAACCCAACTATATGCGTAAGGGTTTTTTTTTGGATTGGTGGCTTCCTTAACGAGATATTCATGTGTATAATTTAAAATGGGACACCCTGTGTATACTTTATTGCAACATACAACAGTTTAATTAATTAAATGAGTTGAAAAAAAATAGGTACAGAAAAAGGAAATTGTAATTGAAATACTTGAAATTAATCGTTTTAAACAAATAAAAAGTGATACTCAAAAAACTTGATCATAATCGAGCTAGTTCTAGCCAGACAACTGTCAAATCTCATTTTTCTCGTTTCGCCGAATTGAAGTTGGCTGTGTTTTTGTCCTATTGGCATATCATATCAAGTATTGACTCAAATTGCATATTCCAATCCTGTAAACAATGATCAAGCACTTGCGGCTACTAAACTATTGGTCCAAACCGAAGGGAACGACAATTCTAGCCAAATACAATTTTATATGAACCGCACACCATATAGGTTTTTATTTCGTGCGTATCATTTGCGGCATCAAATTTTGTTGCCGTTTTCTGTTGTTTTGGAATAATTTAAGATGTGTAAGCACCACTGACCAAGAAAAAAAGTGTAGAAACATACTGTATTTTGTTTAGAGTTTTATAACTGTTTGATAGTAGGTACTTGTTTTAACTTACCAAATACGCCCCTGCCTACTTTTATGGTCGCGACGTGGCTATGTGCAATTGCTTACCTCGTTGGAATATGTAAAATGACCATACCGTAGTTCACCTAAACTAGATCAATGTTAAAGATCGCTGACACAGAAATTCACAAATTATAGACAGCGCTAAAAATAGAAACAAATACTTTTTTTTAATTTAAACAATTTTAAAGGATAATTCGAAAATAAAAATGAACAAAATATCGGAAGAAAGTAAAATTTGGTACTACATTACACAAAAAAAATATGTTAAGTAATTCACCACAGTCGTTTTTGATGTAGACACCTCTTTCTCTTTACCTATTTTTTTTTTGTAATACTCTATTTCATGTATTTTTTCTGTTTACCTTTAGGAAAAGACGTAAATCCGGACGATATTAAAGATTCAGGGAAAAATCCCCTACACATCCTCTGCATAAGAAGAGACTTTCCAATAGACACCTGTTCCTATTTCGAAAAAATGGCGACGATCTTCAGCAACTCCGAGATCGACTTTAGCGACAAATACCTAGGCCACACGCCCTTGTCTCTAGCGGTTCTGGTTGGCAACCAGAAACTGGTAGATGCTATAATGAAATTCCAATTCATCAACCCTTTTGAATTGCTTGACAACAACATGGGAAACATATTAACCGTCTACATCCTGAAACGGTACGAGGATATAATCCCTGCTAACGCCAAGGAAATTCTGAAGTCTCTCGTGGATCAAGGAGTAAATCCTTTGAGACCTGTCGGAGAGTTTGACAACGCCATAGAATTTATGGAGAACGAGCACCAAGCGCCGAAAGACAAGAAGAGAAAGTCTTTGCCTGGCCGGAAGGAAGCCGAGCAGAAGACCGTCACCCAAAAAGCCTTAAAAGATTACCTCAAAGAATTGGCAAGGGATACGATCATAAAGTATATTCAAATGCAAGCAGTGGAGAATTTATACAATTTAATAGAAGAGGGTTTGGTGGACCACGACTGTGTCCATATGTTGGCAGAATTCCTCACGCCTTTTGATGTCATATCCAATCTCCAGAATCTTTTTAGGCACAGAAAAATTCAGTACGAGAGATACAACAAGCAGATCTGCTTGAAATTAATAGATGTCGTTAAGGAAAATCAAAGAGAAATCAAACCAAAAAAGGAAACAAAGAAAGCGAATACTAAGGCGTCGAAGAAGGACGTCCAAAAATCAATAAGCCAAGACCCAGAAAATGCATCGACAGTAGCATTCGACTACGGCATCATCTTAGACATGACTGACTTTAAGAGGATCAAGAGAGCGGATATAAACTTAAGGCTTCTACCCCCCGGTGTGGACAACGTCTCCAAGTACAAAGTGTGCTTTCACTGCTTAAAAAAGCGCGACAAAGCACTGTTGGTTTGTCCTAGATGCCAGTTGGTATACTTCTGTTCCGACGCTTGCAACAAAGCCAATCTCAAACTGCGCTCTTTGCACACCTGCAACATCGACTTCTACGTGACGGAATCTGCAGGTGCAGAGGTTAGAGACGACCTTTCAGAACTCTACGATAGAGTTCGGGACAGATGCGAGAACCGATGGGTCAAGAAACGCGAGGAGGAATTAGAACTGAAGAGGCAGAAACTCGATGAAGAAATGAAATCGGACACCTACGGGCTAAAACAGTTGAGGAGGATAAGGCAGTCGAAGAAGATGTTCAGAACGCCGACCATGACCACTCTCGTGGGCTCCACGAACGATTTATTGGAGTTGAGGGTAGACGAATACGTGGGCCTGTACAAGAAAGGTACCAGTGAGTCGAAGACCTTCACTTCCGTCAAGAGCGACGCGCCTTCGAAAAAACAAACTTTAGAGAGTGCCAGTGAGGAAAAATACAAGTGTATGGTTACCAAGAAGCACGTTAGTTCCCTGAAAAAGTTAACCGCTAAGCACGACAGGAAGAAACGGTGCGGGGAAGCTACCTGCGATTGTGAGATTTGCGTGATGCCGGAGAAACAAGCGGATAAGGGCAAATTTAAATGTGTCCTCGAGAAACGGGAGAAGGCCATCAGGGAAAAAATTGGTAAAAGAAAAGGGGCGGATATACTTGCAGAGGCGAATGTTACCGTCAAGAAACTGCGAGAGATTCCTAGCAGGTACCAAGAGTTTGTCGAGCTTCTCACTAGGTATTTCCCAGAGGTGGACTTCTCAGCTCTGTTCTTACCTTACGCCTGCTATTCTAACGGACATCTGTACTACAAATTCTTGGATAACGACTTTTACACTAGGACGTACAGTATGATGTAGATCGTGAGTAGTAATAAATATTTCAAAGTATACCTAGCACCCCCTTTTATTTTCACAGACAGACCGACAAAATTTTTAACCAGAAACTGGACTATACTTTTTCGAAATCGACCTCGGAATTGTTTCCAGATACCTTGACTTAAAAGTGCGAAAAACAACGCTATATTTGAGGTCATGTAAGACCCTGGCATTGATTAATCAAGAAAAAAGTTTTCTGCCTTGCATTAATTTCTTGTGATTGCGCCGAGAGTGGTTCTCAAAAAAAATTTTCAACTCAAGATTTCAAAACTAGAATCTTCAGCTTCAAGTTGGTTCTTTTTTTCACGAAGTTACAGCTTTACAAAAATCACTAAAAAATTTGGGAATTTTCATTTTTGCTTTTTTCACTCGATGAATAAACCTAAAATAGTCAATGAACAACGTCTTTTATCTACTCCCACTACAGTAAATAGACTATTAATACCAAAGACCTCAGAATGACTAGACAAGTAATTCCCTATGCATTGCAAAGGAATTGTTTTGATTTTCCACAACTTGAGACAACCTGCTATTAAACAANGCGCGCGCACCTTACCACATGTCTTTAGCCAATAGGAGGCTGAGTTCTCAAAATATTTACAATAGAACAAAACAAACCAAGACAATGCACTGTCTATCCTTTCTGAGGTCGTTGATTAATATATTGTTTCTAAGGAGGTAAGCGGATTTTGCCGTAAAGCAGAAGTTTCTATGGACAACGGGAGGTAAGTGAGGTAACTTACCTCCTTAGGGAAAAAGAGCGATTTCGAGTTATAAATGCATAATTTATGAACAAATAAATAGAAATATTTGATGTACAGGGTGGTTGATTTTCGATAGTTTATAGGGTACAGCCAAAACGGTGATAGATACAAAAAATCTGATATCAATATCCCGTCCTCTTTTTTTGAGTTTACTTCGCTGGTACCAAAAGACCTTGGCTAACTTGATTAGTATTAGATATACAAGATTTTTTTGAAAAATGGCCCATTTTCATTAACCTCTCCATCTCCGTTGTCATTCAATTTAGAAGAAAAAAGTGTGGACATTATTTGTTCTATTTTTTATTAGGAAGCCAGTGGCGACCTCAGATTTTTTTCAAATCGCACAATTTTTCCGAAATTACATAGTCTTTTTTTAAATAGAACTCCCTGTATTTAGCCATCCCGTTGAATAGCATTTTTTTTACCTTTTCAGCCATATATAATAATAGATACTTTTTATTTGTTTAAATGAAGAAAAATGTAAAAAATGTATAGATATTTTTTCAGTTGCCCATGAGATTTATTTAGTATTGGTCTCCTCATTTTCTATTATTATTTTTATATTAAGCACCTAACTTAGACTAAAAAATTACGAGAAAAAATAAATTAGATTATCCATTTATCTTTACTTAATAGGTATAATTATAGGTACACTTATTAAACATAAACTAAACAAAAATAAAATGAGAGAAACAACAATAAAACAAAAATGACATAACAAAGTCACAGCAAGTGCTCGAATTGTCGGCCATTTTTGTTGATACATAACTGACAACATTTGACAATGGAGCGGGTAAATGTGGATATTTGATACCCACTAAATATAGTTTTCAAAATGTTCCCTTAGCTCCTCGACATTATTAGCTCTATACTTATAAATTCTGTCTTTAAGATCCTCCCAAAAATAAAAGTCTATAAGGGTTAGGTCTGGTAACCTAGGCGGCCACATGTTTGATCCGTACGTACCGATCCAATTATGATTTAAATTCTCTAACTATGTGGGAATTATGTGGAGGCGCACCTTCATGCTGAAAGAACATGTGATATCGTTGAGCTAGTGGCATATCGTCCAGCGGTTCAATAATATTTTCTTGTACAATTCTCACGTATCTCTGAGCGCTAAAGTTTTCATCGTACATTTCGTAAGCTAACACTCTATTGTGGAAGAGAGCTACCCATGCATGAAAACCAAACTGCCCTTGCTGAATTCTGGCCACAGTTTGGTGAGGATTCACATCTGACCAATAACACGCATTATGCCG
This sequence comes from Anoplophora glabripennis, assembly GCF_000390285.2. Classification (NCBI taxonomy): domain Eukaryota; kingdom Metazoa; phylum Arthropoda; class Insecta; order Coleoptera; family Cerambycidae; genus Anoplophora; species Anoplophora glabripennis. Next base: position 37,917 of record NW_019417333.1, on the reverse strand, counting down.
GTTGAATATACCTTCGCTGCTTATAAAAGCCTCGTCAGTCCAAATAACATTTTGAAAAAAATTGAGGTCTACATGAGTTTGCTGCAAAAACCATTGACAGAAAATGACACGTCTCTCTTCATCTCCTGAATGCATATGGTCGACTTTTCTTATAGTATATGATCGAACTTGGGTTTTTTTAAAATTCTCAATGCTTTGAATTTATCAATTTCTATCGTCCTTTGAATTTCTCTGCTGGATTCATTGGGATTTGCGACAACAAAAACTAAAGTATTGATTTCATCATTTTCTCTATTCTGTAAATTATAAGATTTAGCTCTCGGTTTTTGAAAAGAACCAAACTCACACAAGTTATCATAGAGTCGGCTAAAAATTATCTTTTCTGGCTGATGACGCTCTGGGTATCTCTCCAAATATATGTTCAAAGCTGTGTCACTATTTTTTTCACTTTCAATGTATCCCTCCAACATTTGAACTTTGTAAAGATTTTCGTACATCATTTTTATACCTTTCAAAATTGAAACCAAATAATAGACGTTTAACAAGCTTTCAATCAGTCAAAAATAAACTAACTGTCAATATTAAACAATAAAAGACGAATAAATAAATAACATGGCCAACTTTTTCTTCATTTAGGCAAATAAAAAGTATCTATTATTATATATGGCTGAAAAGGTAAAAAAAATGCTATTCAACGGGATGGCCAAATACAGGGTGTTCTATTTAAAAAAACCTATGTTTATGTAATATCGGAAAAACTGTGCGATTTGTAAAAAATCTGAGTACGCCACTGGCTTCCTAATAAAAAATAGAACAAATAATGTGCACACTTNTGGACTCTTAACAATGAAAAATCCGTGAAGAGTGAAATCCCAGCTGATCGCCTACTCGAGTTTTCCACCATCGAAATTTTTCAAAATGAAGGGAGCAGAAAGGCCCATAAGGTGTGTATGTATGTGCGTATGTGTTTGTGCGTGTATTTGTCCGTGTCTGCGTGTGGGTGTTTGAAACATGGAAATACATTTAGAAACTTGAGCACAACATAAACCATCACAATAATATGGGAAAATAGAATTTCAAGGATAGAAAAACAGTGGTGTGTGTGTGTGTGTCTGAGGTGAAAAAATAAATATTTCAAATCAAAAAAATTACAGCGTGTTTGGGACATAAATAGGTAAGTTTTCACCAAATTTCGTGAAAAAAAATTTTTTTGTAAAAGAAAAATAAAAAACCAAAATCTTGGTTATTTGAATTTTTCACATAAATTTTGAGGTTATGTGAAAAAAGTGTAAATACAAAAGTTGTAGATCTTTTTATTACCTACAACTTTGTCATATAACTTTTTTTCATAAGACTTGTAGTTTTTCCGGAAATCAAGTGAAACCGTTTTTTACCCTTAAAAACTCACCCCTTCCCCTTCCCGACCTCAGATCGCCCGTAAATTATTTTACCTTTCATTTCTGTTATATTCTCTTCCTTTTCCAATGGGTTTCATCCTACTATATTCTTTTTTCACTTTTTACCATTTTTGAAGGCACTGGTCTAAAACTAAAAATATAAATTTTAGGTTCTACAAAATTTACTTAAAAACCTCAATTTCGTACTTCATTTCAAGGCGAATAGAGATGGCTGCTATGAAGGTACATGCTGTCTCTCTCTCTCGCCGAATGTGGCCCTGTCACATATACAGGGTGTATCTAAATAACACCGAAAAAATTCAAGGGGCGATTCTCCGATAAAAATTAATAGGGGTCTTTGGTATAAAATTTTTTGAAAAAACCCTTCCCTGAAAAGTTACGCCCCTCCTAAAATTACAAAAAAAAATTGTTTTTCTTTTTTATCTTCCACGTACATCAAGCTAAAGAAACCAAACTTGGTGAACATTATCTGTCAATAAAACTACACTTTTTGAATTTTTTTCAACCCTGAACTATTTTTGTAAGGGGTTGAAATAATCAACCCCTATGACATTTTTTCTTATAATTTTTTTTTCGATAAAATTTTTTCCTTTTAAAAAATATGTCTAAAAAACCCCATTCATTTACTAACTTTTTGATCTCTTCAAGTTTCTTCGAAAAGTTAAGGATTTATGA
>NW_019417333.1:31410-34641 GCF_000390285.2 Anoplophora glabripennis | reverse complement strand
AATACCTTTCAGTACCTTCGAGAAGTACTTTTGAGAATAATCTAGTGAGCAAAAATGCCGGATAAATGTGGTCATGATCAAAATCGAGAAAAAGTTTGCGCGCCATGTGGTCGAAAAATAAACGTTCCTATGTATCAATTGAAAAGGTATCGTATAACTCCAAACTCAGAAAATCTGATAAAGAAGTTCCTCCAACCGGAGTTTACTTTGTTAGATCCACGATTTCCATCGAGCATCGAAGATATAGTTTTAGCTAAAACCAACGTCAGATCCTCATCAACGAGTGGACTCGAAAGTGGAAGGAACTACAATTGTATAACAATTTCGACCACATGGCGCGCAAACTTTTTCTCTATTTTGATCATGACCACATTTATCCGGCATTTTTGCTCACTAGATTATTCTCAAAAGTACTTCTCGAAGGTACTGAAAGGTATTCACACAGTTACGAAGTAATAAATTTCGAAATTAGGACACTGTAGGTGCGTGTTCCTAGAACACCGACTGCAACACTACTGACTACACATGCTTCAAGTTTATATACATTGGTTTGTATATAGTCCAGACGGTATCTGTTTCAAAAAGCCATATTTGGGTGAATCGTATATCCACGGAGATTTTTGGTTTTTTGGCTTTCAAATATTACTAGAAATGAAAATTTTTCTATGCGCATAAAAAAAAACGTGGGCTTAACTTGGCGGCATAGTTATAGACGCTTCAATTTCGAGCAGGCCGAAGCGGCCGCGCTCTCTGCTTCCCCCACCACCACCACCCGTACGATTTTATTGAATTTCTCGCTTGCATAAATAACTTTAAACATGTTTTAAAGTAGGTTGCCAATGAAGAAAAGTATTGTAATCTTAGACCTGGTAAGTACTCGGAATACCAAAGGTATTTTTCGAAAAATTAGCCCGGATGTCCCAGTACATTTAGTGTAAATGACGGCTATAACTACGTAACTAATTGATCAATCGTTCTGTTTTTTTTAAAGAAGCGTCTTTCCAAGAACTTTTAAAACCTGCTTTAAAAAATTTGATTTGATTGAATATTCACAAAGTTCTAATTGTTTATAAGTACAAAAATTCGACCAATGTTTAAACAAGCGCCAGAGCTCTCCTAATTGACGGATTCGAATTTTTCAAAAAAAGTTTGAAAGCCTGAGAGCCCTTCTATATGTGATTAAATTTTCAAGTATCTAAGGGCCTTGGTTTTTGCTGTGCAAAATTTTGAAAATTTGCAATTTTTTTTTAATCTGGATTGCAAAATTATTATGCAAAATCTATCGAACCGATTTTGATGAAATTTGGTGTGATGATTCTACATAACATGAAGTTTTCTTGAGCCAAGTATAAAGGTCCTACACCCAATTTAAATACACCAAAAAAATTCCCTAAAAAGTATTGTTTTTTAACCCCATTTTTGTGATTTTTTCGATTTTTACCATAATAATCATGATTCATTCGATTTGTAACCAGTCATGTATTATAAAAAATTAAATTACAAACATTTTTTTCCTCTTCCATTTTCGCATAAAATCAACTCTTAAAAAGATACATAATTAAATAGGAAGAAAAATATGACATTTTTCCAATTTTTTTAACATATTGTGCCGTCAAAAGTTAAGCCTACGTTTTTTTTATGCGCATAGAAAAATGTTCATTTCTAGTGATATTTGAAAGCCAAAAATCTCCGTGGATATACGATTCACCCAAGCCAAAACAGATACCGCCTGGTCTAATATGTTTATTGCTATTTTCATGCACACACATAAACACACACACACGGATACACAGACACAAACACACATATGGAAAAAAATTCCTCAAAATTTTGGCTGTTTTTGTATCCTTGAAATTCTATTTTTCCTTATTATTGTGATGGTTTATGTTGTGCTCAAGTTTCTAATTGTATTTCCATGTTTCAAACACCCACACGCAGACACGGACAAATACACACACAAACACATACGCACATACACACACACCTTATGGGCCTTTCTGCTCCCTTCATTTTGAAAAATTTCGATGATGGAAAACTCGAGTAGGCGATCAGCTGGGATTTCACTCTTCTCGGATTTTTCATTGTTAAGAGTCCAGGAAACGAACCTCTGACCAGATTTTTGCGTTATCGGGGACAAACTTTTTTCGCCTTCAAGACCACCGTGAGCACTGGTCTAAAACTAAAAATATAAATTTTAGGTTCTACAAAATTTACTTAAAAACCTCAATTTCATACTTCATTTCAAGGCGAATAGAGATGGCTGCTATGAAGGTACATGCTATCTCTCTCTCTCTCTCTCTCGTCGAATGTGGCCCTGTCACATATATACAGAGGGGGATCAGTCGTGAACCAATCACGTCTCGTATATGACTATATAGTGTGACGTTTTCTAACAATAATGTCAGAAATAGACAACAGTCTCTTAAGTATTCAAAATCCCAGTGATACAAGCTTAGAAGATCTCGGTTCAAGGACTAAAATTCAAAAGGAATGGGAGAAAATCCCGTACCAGAAATACGTAGGCGAATCCCTCCTCGGAAACCTCCACGGACACGGTTTCTACTTGGTAGAACATGGCGACAAACTCTTCTACGACGGCCTTTTCTACGCGAACAAGCTAGAAGGGTACGCGCAGGTCTTCTACAACGACGGATCCAACTTCCAGGGGCTCTTCAAGAACAACCTGCGGTTCGGACCTGGAGTTCTTACGTACCCGAACGGGGAACAAGACGTCGGTCTCTGGAATGGCCAGCGTCTGCTGCGGCTGGCAAGTGTAAACCTGGAGAATTTGATACCGAGGTTGGCTACTACGCCTGACGGGCAGCTAAAACTGCTCAAATACAGGTAAATTGCAATCGTAAATCGAAAAAATTACGAAATGGGGATGTTCCACGTCAAAGTGTGCAATCTTTAAGGGAAATGTGCAATCAAATTAAAAGTGAGTGCTTTCAGAACGGAAAGAAACTAGTTTCTCAAAGAAAAGTGTTCGATGTCATTTAACACCTTTTTGGCCAACTCTTCCCGACAACATAGTCCAAGCATTCTGTCACGGATTAATGTTAAATTTGCAGAAATTATTACCTGGACAAAAAAAATATGACCGTATAGAAAATTAAATTTTAAATTGAGTTTCTTGTTCTTTAAACTCGATCCAATATGGCGAACATGGTTAAAAAAAATCGCAAAGTTGAAAAAAACTGTTTTTCTAAAATAACTAAAAAAATATAGCAC
>NW_019417333.1:0-29954 GCF_000390285.2 Anoplophora glabripennis | reverse complement strand
GAGTTATAGCCCGTTAAAGTTAACCCTTATTTACAGCAAAACTATAAGGGTATAAGGGCTGTTTTTTGAACTAATAGGTTTGTCATTCCGAGTACTTTCCAGATATAAATTTTCAAAATTTGCAATCACGGGCGTCCCATTTAAAATGTCACTCAAAGATATTCAAGACCGCGTGAAATCAATGAGGTATCAGTGGTGGGGGGAGCAAGTACACAGCTACTCCGATCTGAATTCTCGAGTTCAAAACTGCGAAGCTCGGAAAGATTTCACTTATTTCAGCTTCCAATGGACCAATTTCGACGATTTTTTTTTTAAATTGATGTCCCGCAACTTAGAAAATTCAATTATCATATTGTCAACTGCCTCTTATTATTAATTATTGAACTATTGACATGCCGATAAACAGTTACATTAAAAAATGATTAATTCATTATGTTTCTTTATTTACTGTTAATATTCACGACCAAAATTTTTGCATGTTGTACCAGGTAATACTAGTAAGTTTGTTTAAATATTATAAAATTGTTTAAACAGTAATTATTTAAATAAACAACTGAAAATTGGTATAACTTTTAGTTGTACGATAAATTTCTAAAATTGTTTAAAAAAAATAAATTGTGAATAATTATAATTTTAACTTTTTCGTTTACTTTTAAAATTTCTATCTAAAATTTATTTTTTATTTATATAAAAAAAGTATAAGAATCTTTTGGATACTTCAATAAACAGTACACACTTCATGATTTTTCAAATTTTAAACTATTTATTTCAATTTTTATTTACATATAATCTAATATAATTCTTTTACTTGTTGGTGTGTGTTTGCTCCCCCCACCACTGATATTTCATTAATTTCACGCGGTCTCGAATATCTTTGAGTGACATTTTAAATGGGACGCCCGTAATTGCAAATTTTGAAAATTTATATCTGGAAAGTACTCGGAATGACAAACCTATTAGTTCAAAAAACAGCCCTTATATCCTTATAGTTTTGCTGTAAATAAGGGTTAACTTTAACGGGCTATAACTCCGAAAATAATGGGCGGATCATCAGTTTTTTGTAAATACTCGTCTTTCCGAGTTCTTTCAAACCATATTTTAAAATAAAAAAAAATTGAAAAAAACATTAAATTATTATTAAGCGTGAAAATTCCGAAAATGTTTAAACAATCACCACGACTCACCTAATCGTCCGATTTGAATTTTTCAAACATCAATTTAAAGCTTGAGAGCTCGTTTTTTTGTGGTGAAATTTTCAAGTATTCAGAGGCTTTAGATTTTTAGAAATTTGATTTTGAAAATTTTTTAATTAGAAAAAAAATTAACAATTATTATGTAAAAACTATCGAACCGAATTGGATGAAGTTTGGTGTGATAATTCTATGCACTAAGAAGTTTAATTGGGAAAGAGTATAAAGATCCTAGGTATTATTCAACTGTCTGAAAAAAATTGACAAATAGACTAGTACTTTTTGCAATTTTTTAAATGATTTTTCCGATTTTTGCAATAATAATAATTATTTTTTCGAATTGCAACTAACTATCTTGATCAAAATTTAATTACAAAACTTTTTCCTCTTCCATTTTTGTCTAAAATGAATAGTTGCTAAGTTGTCGACGAGAAATCCAAGAAAAAAATGATTTTTTTTAAATATTTTTTTATACTCTTTTGCAATAACAATTAAGCCCACGTTTTTTTTTATTTGCATATAAATATAATCATTTCTGATGTTATTTAGAAGCCGTTAAAGCAAAAATCTCCGATCATATGCGTTTTACCCAACCCGAAACAGATAGCACCTGGACTATAATCCTATGGCTAATTCGATTTGAAAACATAAAAAGCATTTAGTCTTTTACATTTTCTTGTGTTTGGAGATGAACGACAACCATAGAATGCACCAAATACGAGTTGACCTGCAAAATTTATTTAACTGGTACCTATATTTGAGTGAAGGTACTCAGTTCGAGTTCAAATATTATCAAAATTCTCAATATTGAGTGAAAATGTACTCAATAATTCCACTGAATGGATTCACTGCATAACTTTGTTGCTTCCACTCGCACCGAATTTTATTAGAGTGTATGCCTTCATACATTAGAACTGTTTCGAAAAAATAAAATACATCTAATACACCATACCTGTTAGATACCTGGTCCCAGTTTGCCCAAAACGCACTGACGTTGCGTACGACATACTACAAGGTTTAGGAGCAAGCGAAAATATCTTAAAAAGGTCCCACGAGCTGTACAACCTGGAGGTGGAGAACAAACATAACATATTCTTCAACAACAAACTGTTCAACGAGCAGTTCTATGGCGATCAAGATTTTTACATCGAAATAGCGTTAACTGAGGAAGAAGCGAAATCCTTGCCCGGAGACTCGTACACGGAATCAAAAAATTCCGTCAACTCGTCAGACGTAAATGTCGAGAGAGCGAAACAAATCAAGGACGAATTGCAAATTATCGATAACAAATTGAAGGCGGCTAAGAAAAGAAGACTTGAGGTACAGAAAAAAGTGGAGTACTGCAGGGCGTGTTGTTTCCGGGAGCAAAGAGAAGAAGAGTCGGCTGCACCTTTTAGTGGGGAGTACGAGGACGACGAGGATGATGCTTCCTTGGAGTCGACCCCTTCTGCAGTGCCCAGTGTCGTCCCCAAAATTTCAAACTATTCAAAAAAATCCGATATATCGAAATCCATGGCCATCGAAGGTAAGGATAGTAATTACCCTATAACACTCGTGATGCCTTCAACTTTTAACTTCCAATTGATTTGTTATTTAAATGATTTTTGTATAGTAGTGGGTATAACATAATTTTGCCTTTGTTGTTTTGTTGACAGATATAGACACCGATGCACTATTCATCGACGAAGAAAATAGTACGACCTCTTTATTTTCCTTTGACAGCGAGATCTCTACCCAGTCCGACGACGTCATGAGCCAAATAAAGAACTATCTGATGGACACGTGTCAGTGCAACGAGGCAATGTACGTGGGCGACCTCTACGAGCTGGAGCAAGAACTGGAGGCCGTAATAAAAGACGAACTATTCTTCGAAACCATAGGCAACAACCTAAAGCACAAACTAGAGAAGCACCTGAGTCAAACTGAGGACGCGACGAAGGTGAAGACTAAGAAGATCTTAGTGAACTACGTCCTTTCTTGGAACAACGAAAAGTACTGCAGGCGGATGTTGAAGCAGAGTTTCCTCCACAGGAAATCGGAGTACATGGTCAACTTCAAAGTGTCCGATCTTATCGCTGGAAATAGGAGTCAGTTTGGGGCCCCTGGTAAGATGTCTGTCCACTTAACTCAGCAAATGACACAGATACCGCGCCATTATTCCACGCGCGCCATTATTCCATGGTTAGAAATTGGCCTCAATGATTTGGGATCGAGGGGGATTATCCCTCTTTATCCTGCCTCATCTCGTGTAGGTCTGGACAGCCTTCGTAGGTGGGCCCCATCCGTCGTCTACCCCGACCGCAAATGCGACCGGTGTAGACCCTTTGTGGGACCTCATTTTGTCCTGGCTGAGCCCCGCCGGCTAGGGCCCTTTTTTCTGTCGCTCTTCTAGCTTCGCCCGCTCGTCTGTGTAAACCCCGGGAGTGGTGTCATGTTCACGTGTCGTATGGTCGGGTAGGGTAGTGCGGCTATGCAGCCTAGGATGCGCTTTGCTCTTAGGCTAGCGCGGGAGGGGAGGGGTAAGGAGGGTATGGGGGGGTGTATGTGTGTGTGTGTGTGTGTGTGTTTATCGTTGTCTTCGTTTCTTGATCCTAGCGGTCTCTGAAACAGAAAAGGTAAGTGGGCAGGGGGGGGAATGTCGTTGGGGTGGTCACCCAGGGTCAAAAAGTTGGTGTCTAGGTCTTTTGTGTTTGTCGGTCACGTCGGGTACGTAGTCAACGGCTTGCCTGAGGAGGGGATTGTCATGACTAGCGGCTACGTCAAACCGTTTCTCCGCGTTTTGTCTTATTGTCTGTGTAGCGTTTGTGTATTGTAAGTCTCGTAATATGTCAGTGTTTCTTACGTACTAGGGCGCGTCGGTGGCCGTGCGGAGGGCTATGTTTTCCACAGCCTGTAGTGACTTTAAGTGGCTCTTTGCCGCGTGACCCCACGCCGTGGAGGCGTAGGTTAACTGCGGTTGAAGTACCACCTTGATAAGCGTTTGCTTATTCCTTAAACTGAGGGTGTTTCCGCCTTTGAGTACGGGATAGAGCCTAGCACTGGTGGTCTTCGCTCGCGCCACCGTCTCCACGATGTGCGGTTTCCACGTGAGACGCTGGTCCATCGTCACGCCCGGGTATCGTGTTTGTCGATTCCAGGAGATGGGATATTTAGGATCTACGGATTGGGAAGTGATTGTCAGATCGTCGGCGTATATGTTGGTGTTGGGGGGTTGTGGGATGCCGGAGTTGTAAATGGTGTATAGGTGTGGGGACAGGACGGTGCCCTGGGGGACACCGGCCTCCATGGGACGGGTGGTGGAAAGAGAGTCTTGGATTTGGATGCGGAATTTTCGATGGTGTAGGTAGGATTTTATGAGTTTGATAACACATATACCGCGGTAGTAGAAACTGTTGCGCCCTGACTAGTTGTACCATGGAACACCAAACACCGCCGTGATCGTATTTTATTTCTGCTGTTGCTTTTTCTAGGTCAGCGGGAGAGAAACTGTACAGACTACTTGACAGCTTGCAGCAGCGGCGACATAAGAATTATATACGAACAAATCAAGAAAAACGACATCAACGTGAACGTCTGCGACGGTAAAGGCAACAACGGGGTGTTTTACGCCGCCAAAAACGACCGCGTGGACGTCATTCAGGTCCTGGTGAATTTAGGGGCTAAACTAGACCACCAGAACGACGAAGGGCTGTTGCCTTTGAGCATGTGTCTCTTAATGTTTCTCGCACGGAAACACAAAGTGGAGAGCTGGGAGAAATCTTTCCTATCAGAAGGGGAACCGTTCAGAGAACGGGAAAAACCGTACAAATGGTATTCCAATATGTCCCTACTGAACATGCTGATGAATCCCTCGGGATCACTTACGTCGGCAACTAAATCTAGGTTGACCAGCAAGTCCAAATCCGAGAAGACCTACCTGTTCGACACAAGCTTCATAGTTCCACCGACGCAAAAGGCAGGGCAATTCATGAAGGATGTCGTGGGCCCGAGAAGAATGTCGTTCGCGCCTTCAGTCGACATGGGTACGAAGTCGATAGAAAAAACTATTGCGGTGCTACTACAATTCGGCGCTAATCCAAATGCAGGTAGTTCACCTCTGCCACCTCTATTTCTTTCTCTATTTACTGAAAGCCCCAGCATAGTGGAGAATATACTGGAGGCACGTGCAGATGTTAACACGACGATAGAAGACGACATGACTTCCCTGCACGTCATCGCCTCCTCCAAGTGCACAAGGGAGAACGTATGCATCTGCCATCTTCTTATTTCCTACGATTGCGACCCTCGACTGAAAACCTCGCCTAATCATTGGAAGGAGCAGAAGATGTACATTATGGGGAAGCAGGTGAATCCAAATGTAGTCGAGGATTACGGAAAGAACCCGTTACACATTCTTTGCATAAGAAAGGACTTCGTAATAGACTACTGCTCCTTCTTCTCCGATATGGTGTTGAATTTTAGGGATTCCTCCGTCGACTTCAACGACACATATTTAGGACACACGCCTTTATCTCTAGCGGTTCTAGTGGGCAATAAGATCCTAGTGGAGGTCTTGATGGACCAATACCTCATAGACCCGCATCAAGTGCTTGGTTACGACATGGGAAATGTCGTAACGATTTATACTTTGAAAAGGTATGAAGATATTATACCCCCCAACGCTATAGAAATATTAGATTACATGGTAGGGCTAGGGGTTAACGTATTGACACCAGTTGGAGACTTTCAGAACTCTATAGAGTTCATGGAGAACGAGCATGAGACGTTCATCGAGAAAACAATAAAAAAGTCGACAACGCACAAGAGAGGGAAGAAAAAAGGTGGCCCTCAAGAAGACATAATGGATTATATTAGAGAACTAGGCAGAGATGCGATTATAAAATGTATTCAACTGCTGGCGGCGGAGAATTTGTATAATTTCATCGAAGACGAATTCACAGGAGACAACTGCGTCGCGATCCTCGCAGGATATCTGACACCCACTTTGGCCGTTTCAAATCTCCAACTCCTTTTCAACCACGGCAGAATCAAGCCTGATAGGTTTAACAAGAATATCTGCTTGCAATTAGTAAATATGGTCAAAACCAACCTCAACAGGAAAAAGAAAATGGAATTGAAGCAAGATTCCCAGAACTCGAAAACGGACTTGGACCAAGACGTAGTAATGGACGCAACAGACTACGGCTTTATCTTGAACATGACCGATTTCACCAAGATGGAAAAGAAGAAGCTAAAGGTGAACTTGGTGCCGCCCGGCTTGGACAACATCTCCAAGTACAAAGTGTGCTTCCACTGTCTGCGAAAGAGCGGCAAGAACCTCCTGGTTTGCCCGAGATGCCAGCTCGTACACTTCTGTTCGATTTCCTGCAACAAAGAAAACCTGCAACTGAAGTTGCACCCCTGCAACACCAACTTCTATGCATCAGAACTGGAAAGACTCAGTTCCACGCGCGCTTCCTGGGAACCGGAGAACCTAGCCGAACTCTACGAAAAAGTCAGGGAAAATTGCGAAAAAAGACGCCTCGAAAGGCTGCAGAAGTACCTGGAGCTGGAGAGGAAGCATCTCGAGGAGAAGAAGAAATCGGACAAATACGGAACGAAGCTTTTGAAGAAAATGAATCTACCTAGACATGCCTTGGATCGGTCCCCCACCTTGAATTCTCTGTTGGGTTCCTTATGCGTTTTCAACGTGAAGAGTGAAATATGCGAACACGAACACGACTGTCGGGATTCCATAGCCAACAAAACTTACTCTGGCTCCATCAGGTGGGACCTGTCATCGAGAGAAGTGATTAAAAAAACTTGCAGTACAAGGAAACACTCCAATTTATTGGAAAAAATTGATCGCCAAAGGGCGCGTAAGAAAAAGGATGCTACCTGTCACTGTAAGGAATGTATTGAGTGTGGAAAAGAGGGCAAAGCCAAATGCACATGTGCTTCCGGTAGTAAAAAAACTAGGATAAAGATTAAAACACAGAAAGTTGCGGAAGAGGTTACGCTAAAGAAACTGCGAGTAATTCCTCAGAGATGCGAAGAGTTCACCAGATTGTTGACGGGGTACTTTCCAAACCACGATTTCTCGTCTGTACTCCTGCCTTATGTTTGTTACTCCAATGGACACTTGTACTACAAGTTCTTGGATAACGATTATAACATAACGTACAGTATGATGTAGCCCGAAATTAGAAATAAATCCTAAAATGAACCGTTTAGAGGTTTTTCATTCCCTTTCATTTCCCAAACGGGAAAAATAAAACGAAAAATTTTAAGTTGCATGAAGTAGATAAAATAGTTATTTTTGTATGTAGAACGCGAAATGGTACTTTTGCGTGAATGCAAAAAATATGTTTTCGAAAACTGCAATAAAAGAATACAATAATTATGTTATATAAAACGATTTAATTTATATCTGAAATCATTTGAACCATGTTTGAATCAAGGCGGTTTAGGAGCGGTGACTATCATAACTATAGCAACCTAATAAACAATAAAATTAGTCGTTTGAAAAAGTAGTGTCAGAATTATACAGGGTGATTTTAAATAGAGTAGCACAAACGCTACCAGTGCATCTAGATGAAAAAATAAGGCGAATGAACTAAATATACCTTAGACAAAAGTTGCACTCCTGAGGCATTACAGGGTCTTGAATGTTGTAGAGCCAACCAATATTTCCTTCAATTTATCTTGAACGATGTGGCGTAAATCATTTATATTTGGTACAGACATTTGTCCAGTGCGGACACATACTTTCTATTAATATTGTTTAGTATATCCACCAGAGGCGCTGCTGTCGACTACATGCAACATATTACTCCAAAGAATTTTTCACCCTGTATGAAAATACATATCTTATTTACATTTTCGGACGTAACAACTAAAAACAAACATTTTTTCCCTCTTGCATTTTTTCGATAAACGCGATGTTTTTTTTAGATAATTTACGAAAAACAAACTTCGGAAAAAACATTTTCAAAAATTTAAAAATTTTTAAACAATTTTAAAAAATACCTATTTTATCTGAGTTTTTTTAATTATATCTTGGAACCTATGAATTTTGGCAGAATATTGAAGAGGAAAAAAGTTTTAGAATTGAATTTTGCACAATATATGTTAAGAATGTTTAAATTTATTATCGATGTTGCAAAATAGCAATAATTTATGAAAAAAAAAGGCAAAATAAAGTTTTTTGGGTAATTTTTTAAAATGTTTTAATTGCTCCGAGGCATTATAATTTTGGCAAAAAAAACTTTAGAGTATAATAAAACAACATACCAAATTTCATTAAAATCGGTTAGATAATGTTTGCAAAATATTTTTTTTAAAAGTTTTATAATTTTAAAGTACGGGGTCAAAGTTTATCGGCATTTACCGTTAATTTATAAACAATTTAGCAATAATCTTTGATCCAGTGGCTTCGTTTTTCCGAGTTTAAGCTGGAAAAAAGTTTCATATCAATAAGTTATCGGCAACATAGATAAATCAGCGGAAAAGCTGTCGCTCGCACGCGCGAAAAGTGACTCAAAACATGAAAAGTGGGGGAGGGGGCTTTCGCTTCTGAATTCGGAGATTCAAAATGCGAAGGTACGAAAAAAATTGCATTATCTCGGCTTCTAATGGACCAATTTCGATCTTTTTTTTTCAATCCGATGTCTTGTGAGCCAAGGTACTCGAATATAGTAGTGCCAACTGTCTAATTTGCACATATTTTGTTATAAACAAAGTTTATTATTTATGCATTAAATATACTGTATATTTTACCATATGAAATTGCATTTTTTCAATGAAAAAATTTGTTTACGTATATATTTCAACACTGAATATGAATGTATTTAGTTATAATTATTACAATTAATTATTTAAACAAATTTTAAAATCAAACAATTTTTAAATTAATTTTTTGTTAAATACAGATAAAATTAAGAAAAAATAGTACTTCGAAATTAAAATTTTTGAAAAAAGCTAAATTGCAAATTGATAAATGTAATCTAATTGTTTAAAAATAAAAAAAAGAGTGTTAACTTTAAAAATTTACTGTGACCGTCCTAATCAACCGATTTCAATTTTTCAAAATCCATTGGTAAGGTTGAGCGGTCTTTTCTATGTGAAATTTTCATTTTGAATATTCGAAAATTTCTTTTCAAAATTTTTTTCAAAAAATTATTTTGCGAAAACTATCAAACCGATTTTAATGAAATTTGGTGTGTTGTTTTATTATACTTTAGAGCTTTTTTGCCAAATTTAGAATGCCCTTGGAGCAATTAAAATATTTTAAAAAAATTATCTAAAAAACTTGATTATTTTGCCTTTTTTTCATCAATTATTGCTATTTTGCAACATCGGTAATACATTCAGTAATTCTAAAACTTTTTTTCCTCTTCAATATTCCTCTAAAATGCATAGGTTCCAAGATATAAGTAAAAAACTTAGATAAAATAAGTATTTTTTTAAATTTTTTAAACATTTTTACAATTTTCAAAAAGTTCCGTACCTCGCCTAGATCTAGGGATCTACACTTTTATTTGTACTTGTAATTGTAATTGTACTGAAGGCAATCCAGAATATTTGTTGAGATAGAATTTAAATAAGACATTTTTCTTTGCTAGTATAGCACAAAATTGAATTTTCACACTGTCTACATACAAATTAATCTATACACCTATAATCATATTTTTTAACATATATTTTCAGTATCTTTCGAATTATTATCTACTACGAAATAGATATATTGTAAACAACAATATTAATCATTCGTTTCCAAGCGCAGTCAAACTTTTAACAAGTACTTTTTTAAATGGTAAATTCAAATGAATCAAATGTGCCTCAAATAAATTATTAACAACAAAATAAATCACCAGGTGACATACCCTTTTATCACTCGTACTCAAAAAACTTTGTATAAAGTAAATATCGATATTGTAAAGCCCGTATCTATACTTACAATCTCGACCTCTCGCATTAATATTTGAAGTACTTTTACCGCCTTACTGCCTTAATTAATTAATTATTTAAGGCAAGAGATAGCGTAAAAGACCAAAGAAATACAATCTTCGGTAAAGTAGTTAAAAATTTAGTGTTATGGAAAAAAAAGAACTGTAAATATGTTTCTTCTATTACTGCTACATCTATCAATCTTCGTAACACAACAATCGTGTTCAACGGAGTTAGAATTATTCCCGCAAATATTAAGCCAGTTCCAAGGCTACGATGTGGCGTTCCATCACGACTATTTGCATTTAGAAGAAGTGGAATACTTACTACGAGTAACCGCAAAAGAAAATCAACCCGTTTATTTGATAAACTATGACAGGAACCAAGAAATTCCTGTGGTGCAAAGGAATTGGTTACTTCATATCATACTCCTGGAGAAACCGTACCAATTGCGGAAATACACTTTTATTAACGATATAAACTCCCAAAATGTTTTGATAGTAACAAGCAAAACGACCATGAGCAGAAAGCAACAAAAGGACATATGCGAAACGGGGGATTTACACAGAACTAGAGCTGTTTTTATCTTTGAATGGATGGATGGAAGGTTTTCAACTTGCTGCTACTATTGCGGAAAAGCAAGAGTTGGTTTGAAGCCAGTTCAAGAGGAGAATAATCCCGTACCAGAGTTGAAGAATTATTTCAACAATTTCAGGAATCTTCATGGGCACACGCTTAAGATTGGTTATAACGAATATGCACCGTTTTTTTACAAGTAAGTATTGTGGATTTGTTATACATACGCTTTGAGGTTAAAACTGAAAGCAGCTTTCAATTGATTTGGCACCTACACTGAGCAGGTCACTTTGGTTTGCAGATTCAAGACCGAACAAGGAGGATTTGACGGACCAGAATGGGCTGTGCTGACTATGGCTAGTAAATTACTAAATTTCAAGTTCAATCTAATAAATTACAACCAAAATTCCACCCACAGCACCATAGACTACGTGATAGAAAGGGTGACTATGCGAAACCAGTAAAATCTGTCGGTAAACCATTACTTCCAGCAAAAATTTTCTTCAGGTGTGTATTGAAGAGATCGATTGGGCGGTGGGAGGTATATCACAAACGCTCATGAGGACGAATATGAAAAACTTGAGATATACGAGGTACATCCAGTACCAAAGCTACATTGTTGCGTATGACGTTAAGGAGGACAAGAGGATGTTCGGTACTTTTTTGGTGGAGTTTTGGTATGTCTCTAATTGGCGCAGTCTCTTGCTTATTCTAGCAGGGGTAACGGGAATGGCCCTGGTACTAAAAATTTCTTTGAAATTGTCAGGAAGAGTCAGTAGCAGTATTGGAGAGTACGCCGTAGTAAGTATTTCTTGGTTGTTTTATAAAATATCCTTAAATGTACTCAACAAATAACCAATAAATAAAGAAAAAACTAAAACTATGGTTAACATTGAATCCAGCAATACTTTTCAGATGAGTGTGCTGTACTTAGTGGAGCAACAGAGTACGAAATTGAAGATAAGCGCAAGGCAATGGAAGCCTTACATAAAATTATTATTCGTGTTTTGGTTATTTACTTGTTTGTATCTTTTGGCGAATTACAAAAGCGTACAAGCTTACTTTCTAATGACTTCGCGTACGGGTCCTAATAACATGGAGGACTTGATCGAAAAGGGGTTTGAGATTCAGGTAAAAAAAAAAACAGTGTAGTTCCAACGAATGTAGCACCCTACAGAGGCATTAAATTTGTTTTGTACAACAGTTGCAGTTTGCAGGTGTTTCACATGTTAGTTTTTGTTGACTAAAACCAAATTTCAATCACAAGTACTAAGGAAATAACCCATGATGTCTCACTCTTTGTGGGACATCGTTCTATTAATATTTGTTGTTGTAATCGTAAGAACAAGCAGTAGTACAACGTCAGCATCGTGGTCGTTCAAAATTATCTTGCCAAACTGACGATATTTTGGTTGTGCTTCTTTTTTATGAAGCAGTCAACTTGTGATATCTGCTGATATCTTCATTTTATATTGCGTATCACATACGAAATCTGCTCAAAAAGCTAATGGAGATATTTAGTCAATTTAGTGATATGCTGTTGGCATATCACTAAATTGAAATTGGCTGTTGGTATTGCATTGCGCATAATCTGAAACCTCTGTCACCACCACATTACCATTATGTTCTTGGATGGATTGTTGATATCTCATTTAGTTTTCGTGAATTCTTTGTCATAAATTTTCTTAGATTTTACCGAAAGTACCCAAAATGCAAGCACACTTTCTGGCAAAGACGCCATCACGTTCCACCTATATGTACGTCAAAATGAAAATCGGAAAATTTGTGATTTATCAACAACCATCCATAACGACCGATGTTGACCAATACTTGACTCCTTGACTTTTTAAAATACTCCAGTCGGGTTAGACAAAAAAAGGGCTTAACCGGGGAAAAATTAGGGACCACAATTTTATTGTTCTAACCTTTAGGGGGGGTCAATAGTAGTGTAAATTCAGAATCGCGACTGAATTCCACCCCTGCGTCAGCCGCCATCTTGAATTTAAGGAAAAATCGTTTTTGCTCAATATCTCGGCCATTTTCAACTTTACAACAAAAATTGTAAGGACTTAAGTTGTTGCAAATGCGATTTCCTACAACTTCTTTTATTACAAATTTTATCGTGCGATCGATATTTTTCAAGTTAAGGGGGAAAATAGTGACAAAGTATAATTATTGAATTATCTCGTTTGTTATTGACTTTACGACATAAATGTACATAAACAAAGTTGGAAAGAATTATATTTTCTACAATTTTGATCTCTTTGATTTTTTCGCTACTACCAAAATTTAAGGTCCTACGCCTATGGCAAGCCTAACTAAACTCAAGGGATCAACATTCCATAGGCCTGACGTCTCCGCAAGCGTAGGACCTTAAATGTTGGTAGTAGCGAAAAAATCAAAGAGATCAAAATTGTAGAAAATATAATTCTTTCCAACTTTGTTTATGTACATTTATGTCGTAAAGTCAATAACAAACGAGATAATTCAATAATTATACTTTGTCACTATTTTCCCCCTTAACTTGAAAAATATCGATCGCACGATAAAATTTGTAATAAAAGAAGTTGTAGGAAATCGCATTTGCAACAACTTAAGTCCTTACCATTTTTGTTGTAAAGTTGAAAATGCCCGAGATATTGAGCAAAAACAATTCCTTTGAAACCAACTCCCGCAAGGTCCTACGCTCGCGTCTTTGCCGCAAGCGTAGGACCTTAAATATTGGTTATAGCGAAAAAATCTAAGAGATCAAAATTGTATAAAATATAATTCTTTCCAACTTTGTTTATGTACATTTATGTCGTACAGTCAATAAAAAACGAGATAATTTAATAATTATACTTTGTCACTATTTTCCCCCTTAACTTGAAAAATATTGATCGCACGATAAAATTTGTAATAAAAGAGGTTGTAGGAAATCGCATTTGCAACAACTTAAGTCCTTACCATTTTTGTTGTAAAGTTGAAAATGACCGAGATATTGAGCAAAACGATTTTTCCTTAAATTCAAGATGGCGGCTGACGCAGGGGTGGAATTCAGTCGCAATTCTGAATTTACACTACTATTGACCCCCCCCCCCCTAAAGGTTAGAACAATAAAATTGTGGTCCCTAATTTTTTCCCGGTTAAATGACAACCCGACTGGGCTAAAATAACAATTCGTTTAAAAAACTGCTACCAGTGCTTCTGTTGGACAAGACGTTGTACATAATGTGTATGTGCTGTTTTTACTGTTTACAGGTCGAGACAGAGGATTTTTTCAACTTAAAACGGCACTGTCAATATTCGACATCGAAATCTTGTACGCGCTTGCTGGAAAAGTTAAAAGTTTTCAAAAGTGACGTATGCGGATCACTGAGGAATGTACTGAATGACAGGATCGCTCTTACACGAGAAGAAGAGTCGTTAAAATACGCGGTTTGTATACAACACAACAAATTTATTGCGAATTAATTATATAAAACGTGAAATGTTCTATTGCGAAGCTTTTTTTGTTTCGTGGAACAAAAATCTCTCGTAGAGAGTTTTATTCAGTATACAATGGCCTGCTGGGGCTCTACTTGTTTGTGAAATAAAATCTGTCGTGATCTCGAATGCGAAATTTAAAAAAATCTTCACCAACATTCACTAACCATTAAAATGGTATTTCTGTATCTGTAGGAGACTTCACAAAATATTTTAAAGCTGGCGCAAAATAGATATAAGAATCGTAAGATAATGAGAGAACAGAAAAATCCATCTAAACTAAAAAATGTTGAAATACTAGTGACAATACTACCGTTTAGTCAGCAGTGATTTTCTCGAAAACGGTTAGTTGTATCAAAAAAATGTAAAGAGCTAAAATTCAAGATGATTGCATTTATCAACCAATATCAGCCAATATAAAGCCAATTTAATTCAAGCGTACCCTTATAGATGTCGCCCTCTACAAGCAGCGTCAAAAGCAATTATTACATATTTAAAAAACCCTGTACCCTGTACCCCAAGTTTTATGCCGACATTCAAATCTGTTTGGATATTATTCCTAAAAAATCGAAACAATTTTAACCAAACCTCCTTTATTTGGCACAATTTAATAGACACACTTTACAGACTTTCATATTTCTCAGAGGCCTAAATGGCCCTATGCCTATTTGCGAAACATCTGAAATCAAGCAAAATATCAAAGTAGGCCTAGGACATTAAAATTTTGCTGAAATACTCAGACTTCCATTTTGAGAAACTTTTCTTATAACTGTTTTACATTGACAATTTATTCATGAATAAATTGACGAATTTCTTCATGAATTCAGGAATTTATTGGTAAACAGTGTGGTTTTACACTGCTACAGACTTTGTCAAGTTTTTTGACATATGAATCAGTTCTGCCAATGAATCAAAGAAGTAAATAAATTTCAATAATGTCATCTTTCCACTCATAATTGTAGTGATACAACAGCGGTACCGTATTATATAAATATTAGTTTCTGTAAGTAACAAATCAGTAAAAACAATGCAAAACTAGCACGACGCCACACAATTATTTACATATTCAAATAACATAACCTCATTACTGACCTGAGGCTGAAAATTGTTGGGTTGGTACTTCTGAACTTCACGAAGAAATTGACGAAAATTAAAACATGTTCGTCAAGAATGAACTTGATGAATAAATTCATGAAGTTATTTGACAGCAAATTTGGTGCATTACACTTGTCGAATTTCTCGATGAAGCGACTTCATGAATTAATTGATCAATAAATTGTCAATGTAAAACAGGTATTAATGGTATCTCATACATAAAAAAACACTTTAAGGAGGTTCGATACCAAAAGAAAAATGGTAAGAATGTTTTCAAAGCAATTGAAATCTGTTAATAAATATGCAAACTGACTTGTGTAAAAATATCAGATCGATTGACAACGTAGTTTTTTTGAAAAATGATTTTAAAAATTATGCTTTTTTACACAGGCTCTTATGGGAGTTGGGAAAAAACTTTAATCAAACGTGAATATTGCTCTTAAAAATGGTTAGGATCGGGAAAATAAAATTGTAAATAAAGAATTAAATATTACTAAACATTTTAAAACAATAAAAATATGCACTTACAATGTAATTATTGAGATAATGGAATGAATAGATAACGTTTTGACAAATTTGAACAAACATCTGATCCAATGAAAGGAAATATGGCAACACTGTACGCTGTATTTAATGCTTCGACTGATGCGTTATATGTATTTGAATAGCTCGATTATAGATTATAAAATTATTCCAGTCGAAAATATATGTAGTAATAATTAATATTAAATAAATTTTTCGTGATCTAAAGCAATATACTAGCAATTTGAAACAAAAATTGAAAGGATCTCTTTGCAAAACGAACAGTATAGATGTTATGTCATAATCTTCAATTTGACAAGTCGACGTCTCACTATCATACACTGAACTTCTTGATAGTTATCATATGGATTCTCGGTTTGCACATTTTATTTTATTCTCATCAATCCACATTCTCTTTTACACTCATTTTATATTACTTTTCAGTCATTACTTTTCCTTTGTACCTTGGTTGTTCATTCATGTTTACGGAATTCGCGCAAAGTTGACAGTAATGACAGTTGACCCAACTTTTACCACCACGCCATGGCAATGTTGCCAGATTTCCTCCATAATTTTACAAGCTCGTAATGAATAAATAGACGCTTTTATTCAAATAAAAAGTGAACTGACGTGTATTAAACACGAAAAAAATATGTAAGCTAATATGTGTTGTATAAATTTCATTCTAAATAACATACTTAATTCGCTGAAATTAATTTATGTAAGGTTGGTACTGCAACAAGACTCCCGTGTATAAACAGGCATACTCTCCGCACCGCCCGCCCCGCAAGAGGTGTATCGAACGTCCTTAATGATCAGATTTTTCTCAATTTCCAAGGCTTACTGGATTTTACGGATTTGAATTCGAACAGATTTTGTTCAACAGACAACAAGCAGGACTGAATCTCAAAAAACTGATGAATTTTGAAATACTGAGGTTTTAAATGATGCTGATTAAGCTACATCCAGATTTTAACAAAAAAACTGCTGCTCTCTGTACATATATGTTTTAGACGTTACGGCTATGCAACCTTACAAGCAGTCAAAAACAAAATTTAAGATTTGTTTCTGCCACCGTGATCCCTGACGAATGGCATGCTTGGCCTTTTAAGAAAACTGCCTCTTATATCCGCGCCTTTTCTCGAATAATAAGTAGAATGGAGTCCAGCGGTCTACTCAGATACTGGTACGTTGATTTAAATCGATTATTTTTTAATTTTTTTAATGTCTAAACCCAACTTAATTAATCTAAGACTGGCATAAACTTTTATTTAATGTTTTCTAAATAATTAAAACAGTTATCTGTTTTAGGTACACGAAGGACACAGTTGTTTATAACAATTATTTAAATAGCAAAACGCAATTCCGTAGAGAAAACAGGCCTCTAAATGTGTCCGATTTCTTTTATCCGTTCAGTATTCTAATAGTCGGCTACATAGTCTCTACAGTAGTTCTTTTAAAAGAATTAAAATCTAAGCCCTGTGGGAAATAAGTTTTTGGAATAATATCAGAATCATATATCATAATGTTTTGAAATATAAATAAAAATTTAAGCATTAATCATTCCGCTTTAATGTTTTTTAATCAATGTCCTGAACCATACTGTTATTTCTTTTTCACGTTCGACGATTATTATAACCTAATATTTTATTTTTACAAAACCTGTGTGGAGAATAAACGCTAATGTTAACTATATTTCTTTTTAATGTGTCATTATTGACATATTTTTTTGAAAAAGGTGTACCGCCCCTTAAGGAACACATTTATCAAGAACAAAAGCAATGTAAATAAAGTCCAAGCAAATTCGATGAAAGATCTAACTCTATCATTAAATAGATGTAATGATAACATTTACAATGGGATAGAAGAATAGTTAATTTAATCGATAATTTTGTCTTATTTTACTTACCATTATTATTTATTCAATTTATTACCTTTATTTTTGTAACAAATCATCTTTCTTGAAGCGTCGACTGTGTCGCCACCTATCGACGATCTAACTTCCTCCAAAACTGTGAGCAATATCTAAAATTAAACACAACCTGTTGTACACAAAGTCTTAGTTCTACACCATGGCTCCTAGATGGCAGGAACTATAATGTTTAAAATACGTTAGATATCCCAAAGTGTGACTAAAAGCAGTGGTTTTCGTTTGTATTTTGTATAGACAAACAAGAGTTCTTATAACGAATATGAAGGTTAGCCGATGTATTTTACAAACATCTTTGCGCTACAGGCTATATACGAGCTAAACATATCTACTGATTTCTGCATCAGATTTCTATGTAAAAGCGTTTTAAATACATATATTCAACTATCTCGTGCCCTTCCCTAGAGGTCGCTACAGTCTCTTGAAGGAAATGCTTTGAGCGATTTCCTAAAAGTAACTTTTGTACACCTAAATATCAATTAAAAATATTATTTGAAAATTTTGGTATTTAGAAACTCTTCCAAAATAACTTTTATTATTTATAATGAGTAACTACTAATATCTGGAATTTCAAGAAATAATTTTACGCCTTATTTTTAATTTGTAGATATTATTTTGTAACGTATAAATTAACGTCATAAAATGTGACATTAAGAGCCATCTCTAATCCTGGAGTTGAACTGTGTTTAAGCTCAATCAACTGTTAATAGATGGCTTTCTCTTTGTAATTGTAATAACGCGGCAAATTTAAAATTACTAATTGAACAATCGGTAATCAAAATATTTGAGATCAGTAACTGATTCAAGATTGGCTATTCACCCAAAATAACAAACTTTTTACAGCAAATATTAAATGCTAGAGATTCGATTGTAAAAATTTATATTTTCTTAGCAAAAATATGGCAGTTTGTAAACTGTAAGATAATGACAAATATTTACAGAAAATAATTAAAAAATACTTATAGGTACTCACATACGTGAAACATCCTATGCATAAAAAGTATTATTTACTTTTTTTATGTAAAAATACCTGTCGTATTATAAATATTAAACTAACCGGACAAATGACAGGCTTCAGTACAATGTATTTACCAAACGTTGGACGATGCATTATGTAGTATTTTATTTTTTGGATGTTAAAAATGGAGATACAGACAAAAAGTATATCTCCGACAATGGCGCCATTTTTGCACACGTTACTGAAAAAATGGAGGCGCTGTTACTTTTCCGTGAAATTTGTACAAAATAAATTATTTTACTTGTTTTCTCTGCAAGCCAGTTCCGCAAAATGAACCAGACTCCCATCGATAGGTACGATATATATATATATATATGATGGCGATACTGAATGTATACGAAAATGATTGTGTATAAATGTATATACTTACATTTTTCCTATTGGATAATAATACTGCACTTTTTTTTACTAAAAACATGAAAAAAAAAACAACTGATTCAATGTTAACACGAATTTTATTCAGTGGTACGAAGAAACAATCATCGGTACTCTTCAGGCAAGTAAGAATGCAAGGTATAAGTATTTCAAAAATGTATACAACTACGTATACAAAGATTTGATCTATACAAAGAAAAATATATAAGTAAACTATATTCTCTTTTAATTGCTACGTGATATGTACGAGGTGTCCCGATTCCACGAAATTGCAAATATTGAGCCTTTTACTGTGATAATTTTTAAAATTTTTCAGTTACCGAATATTAATAGTGTTAGCAAAATATTTCGATTACAAAAAATGCGGAATTATTCTCATTTTCGACATTTATTCATACTCCAGTCGAATCAGATCAGAAAAAACTGAAAAGTTGAAAAAATTATTAG
Source organism: Anoplophora glabripennis (assembly GCF_000390285.2). NCBI lineage: Eukaryota > Metazoa > Arthropoda > Insecta > Coleoptera > Cerambycidae > Anoplophora > Anoplophora glabripennis. Next base: position 10,408 of record NW_019417333.1, on the reverse strand, counting down.
TAGACATTTTTTTGCACTTTATGACGGGAAATGGTATCTAGAATGATAATATCAAAAATGTAACTCGAAAGAAGTGACGCTAAGTTGGCAAATTGCAAATAAGTAGGAAAATGATGTTTTTTCATTTCTTTTACTGTGCATGAAGATCTAGACGACGTATCGGAATACTGGTTATTTTATGCCGTAGGGAATTAAATTACCTACAATTTAAGGTACCTATAGTCATATTTCTTCAATATGTTAACTGTAAAATAAAGGTCGAACGGGGAAATATCAAATTTTCAAAAATTGCGCATTATTATTACAATTGTTTTTTAAAACGTTAATTTTAGAAGGTAATATCGTAGATATAGGTTCCAATTGGTCCAAAGAAATGTATCGAAAATGAAAAATTTCAAAAAGTTGAAATTAATTTGCCCTTTACAACTAACAAAGTAGGACGTGCAAAACAGCGTTATAAACAAATTGTGCCAAGGTCACGCAAAGCCGCTTGGGAATTCACTCTTTTTACTTTAAATAAAGCTTATTTTAACGCTAATTTAAAAAAAAAGAGAAATCACCTATGCCTCTTTGTCCCCTAGATAACATTTTTTAGTGCATAAACTGCAATAAAATGTTTACTATTAACTTTCTCACATTCAAACTCTAATTCGAATGGAGTATCAGGAAAAATAAAATTATTTGCAAATTTAGTAAAGCGAAATTAAAATATATTTCCAAATTTCCAAATAAAATAGTTGTGTTAGGCCGTTTGTGACATTGAGCACGTTACAATTTCTATTTAATAAAAAATATCGGACCTAACTTTGCTTCTTCTTTTTTATTGCACTAATGATGCGTACACCTATAAATCGGGACATCCTGTATATATACTTTAAAAATCTGGAAGCGCGTTTCAATACTCAAACGCATTACAAGTACTATGCAACGCACAACTAAAAACTAAAACTAAAACTATATAAGCACAAATTACAAAATAAAATCACATTTCTTATCAGGCTGCCGCCCAACCGCCTCTCATCTTATGAGCTTCAACGCTTAACCGATTATTAAAAACTAATCTCTAATGTTCCGTTCAACGTTCTATTCCATATTTATAAAATACTTGTCTCAATCGTTTACGAGCTATAATTAAATGAAATACCGACGTATTCGTAAATTCACAACGACTTTAATGAAAACAAATTATATTTCGTCATCGTAACATTGCTTTTGCAAAAACCTACGCGGTTTACCAAAAAAAAAAAAATCATTCGCCAAATTACGTAGTCCCTGAACGGGCAAGTTGCATGAAAATTTAGTCCATAATTGATTTAATGTGACAAATTAATTATATATGATCAAAATTAACACAACGAATTAAAGAACACAACTGATGTCTCGTCCGTCTGTCCCTGTCATTCTTCAAGATCCTCCATCGCACTAAATGACGTCACGAATTAGCGCGGCAACAAACACCCGTTCGAAACATTGTTTTTGCTCTTCTATTAATCACTGACAACTTCCATGAGATGTCTACATGATTAATATGAGGTTATCGATTATTTCTAGAGGTTTAAAAAATATATAAGCAAGTTGCCCATTATTAGTTCAAATGCGCCATCTAACCTCTCCCACTGGAACTACATAGTTCACATGGCTCACAACAGATGGCGATGTTCCCTTTTCAGTCACTTAAAATTCTGTAGGCTTTACGGACTAAAAATTCCTTACAAATTTATTAATTACCGCAACAGAAAAAATTACCGAGACGATTTTCGATCTTCTAGATGAGTGATGATTCCGTCGCATTATCGACGACAGAGAACTTCTGGAAGCGATCGAATACTTGCAGGATTAATAAGGCCGTTGTATCACAGGCAATACATGTTTAAAGCGATACGTTCGTTAGTATTACGATGGAAGTTATTCGAGTATTATCCAATTTCGATATGTGTCGATTCCTTAAACTCAAATTTTCTAAGTAATTTCTTTTCTAAATGAACACGTCTGAGATCTAGAGCCTTAACTACTTAAACAAAAAAGCTGAACAAGCAATATCCTAAACCTAAAATAAAAAGTAATACGAAAAAAATAAAAATGTAACGAAAAAGCTAAATCTAAAGAAATAAACTGCTACAAATAAAGATTGTTTTTTAAGATAATTGCTGAGTAACGTGATAAATATCTAAAAATTCTCGGCAAAATGCAGATAGAGGGCATAACTTTAAGTGAGGACCAACTTTCCCCAATTTTTAATAAAAGGTGTTTTGTTACTATTTTCTTAAAGCACTGTGTTTAGTTTGTGAATTTCAAAGTCAATGATCTGTTTAGGTGAACTACATATCAATCCACAAATAGTAGATAGTAACAAAATGTAACAATAAAAAGTCGAAAAAATTGTAAATTTCTTTTAATTCGACTGAAAATACAATAATTCACGCCCCTTATCTTGTATCAAAGAGCCAGAAACCAACCAAAGTCAAATTTAAACGAACACGACATCGGCAAAAAATTTAAATTTGCGAAACCCAACAAATTTAATCGAAATAGTTTACCGGTACAACCAGAAACAGCAGCAAACGACACCCAACGAACTTACTTTCTTCGTAACATTTTATCATTTAAGCGCTCATATATACAAATCCTGTACACCTAAAGGCAGCATCTCAAGCATTACGGCTAAATTGATTTAAGTCTATTTCGCTAAAGCTACAACAACGTAACCTGTCCGAGATTCGCTGAAATCACCATCTCCATGACGGCCTGGAAGACGACTTGCACGTTGGCCGTGTCGGTGGCAGTGGTGAAATGCGGGTACAATACTTTCCTCGAGTCGCCGTTCCTCAGAATGAACTTGTGCTGGATGAAGAGGGCCCCTCGGTCCACGTCCCGATCGGGGCCTTTACACAAGAAAATCGTAAGTCGGACAAAAACAATGAAAAATAATGTACGTAACACACAGTATACACCGTATGTTAAATGTCACTGATACTCGATGCCTACTAACACGAAATATTACATTGTACCTACTGGCGTAGGCTGTTCTGTGCGATTTAACCTACAAAGTATATGTCGTATGTTAAATGTCATTGATAGTCAATGCCTACGGCATAAAGCAGTACATTGGATCTACCGGCGTAGGTCGCTCTCGAAGATATAACCTACAAAGTATATGTCGTATGTTAAATGTCATTGATAGTCAATGCCTACGGCATAAAGCAGTACATTGGATCTACCGGCGTAGGTCGCTCTCGAAGATATAACCTACAAAGTATATGTCAAATCTTAAATGTCATTGCTACGTAAGACCTACTGTCATAGAACATTACATTGTATCTACGGTGTAGGTCGCTCTGTGCGATATAACCTACAAAATATACGTCGTTTGTCAAATGTCGTCAAACTTCTGAGGTTCTTAGTGACAGCAACACTACTGATTAACGTATTTATATTTAAATTCAATAAATTTTAACTAGTTAAACCATAACTTTACAATAAATGTCTACAGAGAGTTTTAGAAAATGTTACTTTTTTTTTAATTCACAAGTAAAATATTTTTTGGCTAAATAGCGAAAGTGACGTGAATCAACAGAACTATATGTTAAACTATTCAAAATAAAATTAAATAGAACATCAAAGTGTCGGCCTGTGGAGAGTATAAATGTTACAGTCAAACAATGTGTTCATATGTGAAAGTGACAGTGAGAAAAAGTGTGCGCAATTGTGTGAACACTCACCTTTGTAATCTGGAAAATAAAGCCTCAGGTGTCTCTGGGAATACAGAATCTTTTCTCGGAACAGATCGAACTTATTGAGAAACAACACAAACGAGGCTTCTCTGAAAAACGGATTATTCACTATCTGCCCAAACAAGTTTAAACTTTCTTCAAGTCTATTGACACTGGGGTCTTCCTGTGGAAAAAAAACACCTGTTTAAATGTTTGATCGTGGTAAAACACTTCCTGTCAAACTGGTTTAGTAATACGGACGATTTAGATATTAGATAAATGATTATTAATCTACTCATGCACCATATAGTCCAGGAAAGTTAGACATAAAAAGACGGAATAAGTGAACTTTGTTACTCTGATATTTTTTTATAGAAAATTGTAAGTTTTGAGGTTAGAAAACAGGTGTCGTACATGTAACCACCAGCAACATACAGCGTTTTGAAATATAGACATACATATATAATTTTTCGCGTTTTTTTTTGACTAAAATATACAGGGTGCAAGAGAAAAGTTTTCTCCCCAAAATTTAGAACACCCTGTAAACTGGACCAGCTAAAATAGTAAAGGTCTACTTGATTCAAACAGTAATTTTAGCTTTACGAAAAATTTGTTTTTTGAATCATGTCATTATCTCTGTTATTATATGAGCTACAAATTAAAACACACTAGTTTCCTGTAAAAAATATGGAGGCATTAATCGATACCAAGAAAATTTTTAACCAGAAAGTAGGCTATGCTTTTTCTAATGTTTTTGACATGCTAAACATGAATTCAACCTCAGAATTGCGTCGTCACGTCATGTTTTTGAGACATCCTAACCTAAAGGTGCGAAAAACGTGGTTTTTAGCAATAATGAAGATTAGGCTACGTCACAAGGTAAATTTCTTCACAAAACTCGTTATTTTATAATAAAATTATACTGAACATAAAAATCTCTCACGTTTTCGCTTATTTATTTTCGTTTATGCTTGACGAAAATTCTCCAAAATTAAATTCTCAAACGTTTCACCACTAAAAGCGTATATCCAAGCTTCGATATTCATCGTAACATATTTTACGTAGATCGTACTTACCAGTAAAGTCATATCGTATCCACTAAGTGAAATAACGAACAGTACGGCTCTAACATCGTCGAAACAGTATATCCACTTCCTTCTCTGAGATCTCTGCCCGCCAACGTCGTACATGCTGACGATCATATCGTCTATTCGAAACTGAGTTTCTATGATGCCTTGAGTACGTACTCTCGCTCTGAGTACATCAGTCGGGTTCGGCACATATTTCGGATCACAGATTCGTTCCATATTTTCAAATAAACTACAAGGAATGTTATTAATAACCGAGGAAAAGAGGTAATCGTAAATACGTACTAAAGCGCAGAGTCGTTTAATTCGTATTCGTAGCCTCTGGCTACGGCTAACCTAACACCCCTATCAGACCATAAAGCTTGCAAAGAAGCTGCCACATTCGGAAGCACCATAAAACTCATATCGAAACAGCTTTTAGCCAACAATACGGTTTGAGCGTGGATCTAAAAACACGTTTACATAGTAAAATATACTATAAATATTTTATGATCTTACCTTATTCCTAGAATGTTCTAAATTTATCCTTAAAATGCCCATACCAGCCAGGACGTACTTCATAGAAGCCAATAGATTGTCCAGGACCGTGGGCCTATAGCTGCTCAATTCAGCATGAGTGAATCCATCCGCGTGGATAATTTTCATCTGTTTCACTAAGGTACTTTTCCCACTTTCACCAGCACCTAAAGCAACCACATTGATTAAACATACCACTTAAATCATTTTTAAATATATCTCAAACATACCAAGAAGTAATATCTTGATAACATTACTCTGCAGTTTAGCAAACTCTCCCAGTTGTCGGTCAATCTCTTCGCTGCGCTTTCTAGCTTTACCCTCTTCACGTTCAAGCGTTAGACATGCCCCCATATCGAGTACATCACGCTAATTACTGAAAAGACCGTTTAACTGTGTGGGAATGTGTTTATGTTGCTCCCAGCATTGCCAGTAAAATTATTAATAGACTTCAATTAAAATGTTTCACGAGATCTGTTTAATAAGTTCACAAGGTCAACCCCTACACGCTAAACTTTCTCCCAGTACTTCATAACCGTTGTAATTAGGGAAGCTTTTGGTGAACCAACAATAAAACCGACTTTAATAAACAAACAGTGAATAATATGTTAACAAATGTTGCACAAAGCATGTAAACAATTTTTTGATGTGCTTTAAACCACAGTAGCGCCATCTACGTATATAAGTGCAAAGCAGCTGTGGATTTGTTCCAGTGAAACAGATTTCCTTAATAGTATTTTTTTTATTTCAAGATTTCTTTACTATTATCAAAAAGGATTTTAATAAGTACTAACAATTACCGTTAGATTACGCCATCCCTAACCAAAATACGATTTGAGAATTATTTAGAAAATAAAATAAACTATACCCATATAATAACGAAATTAAGAGATTATCCACTTTTGCTCACAAAGTAAGTTTAGACATAAGTTTTGAAAATCGAAGGAATCGATTTTATTTTGTTACAAAAAATCGTTTTTTGTGTGTATGTTAAAGTGAAGTTGAAAAACACTTGTTGCGTTTCTTCATTTCATTTGAAAAAAGGTTTTGGTCGGTTGTGTGTTACTTGTGCTCCACAAATTCGTTAAAATGATCAAGTTTTTGAATTCTTTCAAATCTCTCATTAAGCTAAAACAAGTCCACATTGATAATAATGTATTCAAACTACATTATAAAGTGACTGTAATTTTACTTGTGGCTTTTTCTGTGTTATTAACCACCAAGGAATATTTCGGAGACCCAATAGATTGCGACGTTGAGGAAAGGAAGGAGGTTATCGATACCTTCTGTTGGATTTATGGAACTTTCATAGTGAAAAGAACCCTGAATGGTAAGAACAACACATTCCTAAAAAGTGCAAGCTTTCTGTATTAATAATATTGATTTTTTTGTAGATCCACATCTACCAGGACTTGGCCTTTCAGTTAATCAGGATCCCGAAGCTGTAACTAGGCAAGTTTACTATCAGTGGGTATGCATTGCTTTTTGCATTCAAGCCGTAATCTTCTACTTGCCGAGGTATTTATGGAAAATGTGGGAAGGCGGAAGACTGCAGTTCCTTGTGAAAGATTTAAGTAAGAAACTATATTTTTGGACTATGTATAATATTGAAAAATTCCTCTCAACGAATGTTAAGAGGAACTCTATTAGAAATCATTGTTTGAAAGGTTAAAAAAAATTTAATTTTACTGCGTTTTGTTCAAATTAATTTTTCTATAAATTTTTTATGGTTCAAAATGTTTGTTATTCATGAAGGACAAAGGAAATGGAAATATTAAATAATTTACGATTTGTTATAAATTTACTCTTAAATAAACAAAGGGGACACTTGGCAGACACTGAATTTATGTGTTTATATTATAAAAACCTTTAATTGCATGATTAGTTTATTAGAGAGGTTCAAATCACTTGAAAATCTTCCTCGCTTGTTTTATTACGATAATATACAGGGTGTCAAATAACGAATGTTACATACTTCAAGGGTATAATCTAAAACCCAAATGGTGTAGATTTAACCAAATGTTGCAAAAAAGTTAGAATGAAGTTTCTTTTTTTATTTCTTGTTTTCTTCTTAACTCGGAACCTAGTTAACCGATTTGAGCAAAATTTGCTGTTGCTTAGTTTCTCTTCATGAAGTATGCAGTGATTATGTTCATATTAGGCTAAATTATACAGGGCGTTCATTTTACTACAACCTTTCGTGAATATTCTTCAAATTAGTAAATGATTTTTTTTTTAAGCTGGTCCTGTGGTGACCCCAGATTGGAACAGCGCGAAAAAAGAGACTCTAGTTAAATATGTACTAAACGGAAAGCAAGTTCACAACATATATACAGTACGTTACAGCTTCTGTGAGTTTCTAAACTTTATAAACGTGGTAAGTACAAAAAATAAATGCGGATTGCCTCGAAAAACAATGTACTCGGATTTGAAAATCGACCGATGATACTGTAACTCTTCTTTTCAGGTGGCGCAAATATATTTCATGGACTGGTTCATAACGGGGCACTTCTCCGTGTACGGGATAGCCTACGCCACATACAAAATGTACAGGCTGACGAATCCGATGAACGAGGTGTTCCCGAAAATCACCAAGTGCACTTACTTCAAAATCGGTCCTTCGGGCACAGAAGTAAACCGTGACGCCCTTTGCATATTGCCGTTAAACGTCCTCAACGAGAAATTCTTCTTAGTCCTGTGGTACTGGTTATTTATCCTACTGGTCCTTTCATTCTTATCCTTGGTGTACAGGGCGTTGTTCCTGTTTGTGCCCATGTTCAGGGTGTACTTGCTGAGGGCTCAAACCAGGAGTTTGGACAAGAAGAAGTCGGAGATCGTTGTGAATCATATAACGTACGGAGATTTTTTTGTGTTGTACAAGATCGGGAAAAACGTTAACCCGATGTTGTATAGGGACTTAGTCGGAGCCATCTACGATCAAATCGCCGGTAAGGAGTCGCCGTTTAAGAAGCTTTCTCCTCCGAGTACCTTCGATGAAGTCTGAAATTGCGGCGTGGGAATGTCATTACACAATGATTCGAGTTGGTTTACTTGTTGAAAACAGAAAAATCTTTAATTTTTGTTAAATTTTAGCGTTGCAATAGAAAATTCCCTTAATTTCATATTAACACAAAAGTGTTCCTTTGATTTCGGTAAGCCTTAATTTCAAAACTGTTACTTTCTACAGTTAAAGGAGATGTTACACGAAAATTTATTTATTGTTTGGGTATTTGTTCGTTTGTTGCTTTGTTCTATTTATTAAAAAGTTGCGTTATATTTTGTGAAACGGTTATTTATTCGGTTTGGTTTAATCTAAAATCTCGTTACTTTAAAATATTTTCATTAGTTCTAAATGTTTACTAGTTTAATTTATGTAAAAACCTCCTAGATATTCAAATTTCCGAAACTTTCCAAGTTCCCATTTAGCCTTTGTTATTTAATAGAATAGAAAAAATTGTTACTTATTTTTGATACCTGTATTTTTAAAGAAATATATATTTTTTCTTACTTAAAATCAAATTGTTATAAACGCCACATTAGAGCTTACAAAGATTTCGTTTCAACAGTTTGGTGAATGGCCACAAACGATGTAATTGTTAAACAACTTATATGCGAAAGCAATTTTTTTATTTTTGCTCATTTACAATGAATTTTTTATACCTACAACGTTTTTGTTTTAACAATTTAGTGGAAAACGGTTACATTTAAAACAGTTTGTTGTGTTTTATTTATACAGAATTTTGATACTTTGATTCATCGTCAGCTATTTGAGCCTTTTGTTAATATAAACTTGTAAAAGTCCCATAAATGAAACCGCGCCGCGCGCCATTATTCTATGGCTAGAAATTGGCCTCAATGATTTGGGATCGAGGGGGATTATCCCTCTTTATCCTGCCTCATCTCGTGTAGGCCTGGACAGCCTTCGTAGGTGGGCCCCATCCGTCGTCTACCCCGACCGCAAATGCGGCCGGTGTAGGCGCTTTGTGGGACCTCCTTTTGTCCTGGCTGGGCCCCGCCGGCTAGGGCCCTTTCTTCTGGCGCTCTTCTTGCTTCGCCGGCTCGTCTGTGTAAACCCCGGGGGTAGTGTCATGTTTATGTGTGGTATGGTTGGGTAGGGTAGTGCGGCTATGCAGCCTGGGATGCGCTTTGCTAAGGTGACCCTTAGGCTAGCGAGGGAGGGGAGGGTTAAAGAGGGTATGGGGGGTGTGTTTGTGTGTGTCGTTCTCTTCGTTTCTTGATCCTGGCTGTCTCTGAAACAGAAAAGGTTAGCGGGCAGGGGGGGGGGGGGGAAGGCGGAGGGCCCCCGGGGTCAAAAAGTTGGTGTCTAGGTCTTTTGTGTTTGTCGGTCACGTCGGGTACGTAGTCAACGGCTTGCCTGAGGAGGGGATTGTCATGTCTAGCGGCTACGTCAAATCGTTTCTCCGCGTTTTGTCTTATTGTCTGTGTAGCGTTTGTGTATTGTAAGTCTCGTAATATGTCAGTGTTTCTTACGTACCAGGGCGCGTCGGTGGCCGTGCGGAGGGCTATGTTTTCCACAGCCTGTAATGACTTTAAGTGGCTTTTTGCCGCGTGACCCCACGCCGTGGAGGCGTAGGTTAGCTGCGGTTGAAGTACCACCTTGATAAGCGTTCGCTTATTCCTTAAACTGAGGGTGTTTCCACCTTTGAGTAAGGGATAGAGCCTAGCCCTGGTGGTCTTCGCTCGCGCCACCGTCTCCACGATGTGCGGTTTCCACGTGAGACGCTGGTCCATCGTCACGCCCAGGTATCGTGTTTGTCGATAAATGAATGAAACCAAATCGTAGCAAACGGCATATTAGAGCCTACAACGTTGTCATTCCAACATTTGTGAAAAATATAGTTTATACATATAAGTGGATGATTTTATGTTTATAATGAATTGTTTATACAAAAATGTTCATGTGTCATGACAAACAGTATTCTATTTCAATTTAAAATCCTCAGCTACTAGTCCTCTTTTATTATTTAACAAACTTCTCAGATCCATAGATATATGGGTAAACAGTATTAAAGGAATGTAGGTGAAACATAAACATAACCTACAAAGTTTACGTCATATTAATGTCATTGTTAC
>NW_019417332.1:93347-96325 GCF_000390285.2 Anoplophora glabripennis | reverse complement strand
GAGCCTGGAGTATCGCTGTGTCGATGCGAATGGCTATCGCACAGGATCTTCGTCGGAGGTATAAATTAATAAAGAATATTATTTTTATTTTAGTTTACTTACCTTAATGTAACAACAAGTTTTTCCTTTACTCCTATTGGTTTCCTAAAATTTGTTGTACTTCTCTCTAACAATGGCACAATGCCATGGAGGATATATTCAAAAGTATCTCGTGACATACAAAATATTCTTGAAATTTTTGAGGATATTTGTGAAGATCTTTAAATAAATGGTAAAATTCCCCAAATCTAAATCTATGCTTGTTAAGTGGATGCACCCAAATATCTTTACTTTTTCTGTATCTCTTTTTGAGAAATATATATTTTAATGCAGAGTTTTCTACTAAAAGAGAACTACGGATTATCATAATCGATCGCAACAAAGCAGAACGCTAAAACAGAAAGCTTCTAATGTGAACACGTCTGGTTTGATAGCAAGCAATGGTAGTATAGTATCGCATGGCATAGCACAGCATTGCATCGCATAGCGTGCAGTGTGAACATGCACTAAGGAATGCATTGACTTACCAAACACCCTGTATATACTAAAATATATTTATTTTCTTGGGAATTGGGTTCTGGTGTGATAGAAATTATATATTATTTATTAAATTAATTGTAATTACAGGAAAAAACTGTTTCTAAATATTAAGTAGTTTGTTTGTATTTTAGGTTTTAGAGAAAGAAAGAAATCACTGCTGTTCTTTTATCCCTTTTTTAACCGACTATCACACCAGAACCCAATGCCCAAGAAAATAGATATATTTTAGTATTAAACAAAAGGTTCAAGAAGTTATATATATATACAGCGTGGTAAAAAAGTTCTGCATAAAATTCATATTTTCGTTAAACAATTATTTTTTCGAAAAACGGTGAGACCCGTCGATTTTTATTTGATCCAGGGCAGCTTGTTATGTGGAAAAATTTTTTTTTTCGATAATCCTCGTCGCCACTTCGTGCTACTCTGGAGGGTGGTAAAGGAACACTCAGCTGGAGTTCACAATTAAATCATTTATTTTCAACTTACAAACAATACAAATACGCAACTATAGGTATCTAAACGAACATACTCAACAGCCAAGAAATACAACCTTATGACATATCTGTCATAAGTCATCAGCGTCCCTGATCGGTCTCCACAATCCGTCCTCTTTTTTCAGCTTAAGCGGTTGAACTTTCTCACAGGTGTCTCCTCCGTTTATCCTGGCCTGGGTTTCTAATTCTGGTTGTGGGCCATCCTGTTCTGGTGCCTCTCCGGAGTTATCTGCTTCTTGTGCTGGGCCTTCAGGTGGTGTTACTGATCTGGATGGCAATAAATTTTTAGTTAGAGGTGAATGTGGATTTCTGATTGGTTCTGGTAATTTTTTAAGATGAGATATATGTCGTTTTAGTAATTTCCCATCGTTTAATAATGTTACTTCATTTCCTTGAATTTCTAATACCTCATATTCAGTGGGGTTGAATTTAGGCGTCAGTTTGTCGGGCATCACTAAGTTCTGCACGATTACTTTATCTCCCAGTTTAAAATTATTTTCTTTAGTTTTTCGTTTCCTATCTTCTCTCTCCTTTCCTTTCTGTTTATTTACTAAGTTGTTATCTCTCGCTTCTTCATCCGTACTGTCTATCATCAAGTCGCATATAGAAGAGATTTTGTCTCTGATAGTTCTACCGAGCAGTAATTCGGATGGGGATTTCCCAGTTGTCCCTTGAAAAGTCACATTATACATTAATATGAATTTTTTCAATTCCGTTTTGTAATCCAGTTTGTTTATATGGCAAATTTTTAGACATTTTAGGATAGATTTATTCATATTTTCCACTTCGCCGTTGGCCAGTATGGTGGTGTATGTATTAATTCAATGTTGTTTTCGCTACAGTATGATTTGAATTCCTGACTAACAAATTGTCTTCCGTTTTCAGATTTTATGGATTTCGGTATTCCCAATCTTGAGAATATTTCCATCAGACGGCTTATAATAGCTGAAAAGGTAACTGTATTCATGAATTTTAGTTCCTGGTAGCGCGAATAATAATCAATTATTACCAGTACTTGCTCTTGATTAGGTAAAGGTCCCATCAAATCAATGGCTAGACATTGCCAAGGTCCGTCCGGAAATTTTGTTCTTATCATTGGTGGTACTTTATTTGGTTGTGCTACTAGCAAGCAATCTCTGCATCGTTTCACAAAATTTTCAACCTGCCTGTCTATCATGGGCCACCAAACTTTTGCACGTAATCGCCTTTTCATTACCGTTTCTCCTGGCTGACTTTCATGTGCAAGTTCCAGGGTTTGTGTCTGTAACGTTTTGGGAATTACAATTCTGTTGCCTCGTAGTAGTATTGGTCCTAATGTGGTTAATTCAAAACGAAATGAAAAATATATATTTTTCTCAGTGCTTTTCCAAGAATTACTGTTTGTTTTCCTAACTGTCTCGACTATTTCCAGGTCATTTTTACTTTCATTTACAATTTGTGAAATTCGCATCGCTTTAGGTGTATTTTGTTCCATAATTGTGTAAATATGTCGCTCTCCTTCGTTATCAAAAGTAGGATCGTTACTAATTTTGCAGTCTTGACAACGAGTCAGCTATGTTGAGTTTTCCCGACTGAAAAATAATTTTAAATTTGTATGCTTGCAGACGCAATACCCATTGTTCTATTCGAGCCGGAGGTTTAGATGTGGGTTTGAAAATGGCATCCAGTGGTTTATGGTCGGTGACTAGTTCAAATTCTAATCCAAATAAATAATAATAAAATCTCTCAACGGCCCATACTAATGCTAAACTTTCCTTTTCTGTTTGTGAATATCTTCGTTCTACTTCGGATATTTTTTATTTTTTAAATTACAACGCATATTTTTTTCGTTCGAAATTGATGACAGTGATAATTATCTAAACAACGGTGTGACAATTTCGATGTCTTACATAACAATTTTTTTTT
>NW_019417332.1:60644-92404 GCF_000390285.2 Anoplophora glabripennis | reverse complement strand
TTACAAAATTGGATTTGTAAAGAAAAAATCAAAAAGGGCAGTTCGAAAATGATTTAAAAATACACTTCTGCACGGCACTGGAAACTGGTCCACTGTAAAACCTGACCTTGCACAATGCGACCGGCATGGCGGTGTGATAAAAACGGACAAAAACTTTCGCAAGGAAAGAAATATGTAAATAGAATTTTATCGCACCTATTTTATATCGGCAAATTCAACTGCTTTTGCCTTTATTAATTAATAAAATTAATTTATGTTTTTAAATAATAAAGTCATTTGACATACCCGATGTTACAATTGTTCAAAAATTTATCCACCAACGTGTAAACACATTTTTTGCTTCACCTTAACACAAATGCTTCACCATAAATTAAAACAATATCCATCAACTCCGAGTTGCTATACCTACACGCAAACCATTTTTGACACTAACTACTAAAAACCTTTTGTAAACACCACTATCGCAACGACGATTGCAAAATCTGATTTCAGTATTCGGAGTCGCTGAGGCCACGTGGCGAATGATGCTAGAGACTAGAGTTGTCCAGCTATGTAGTGGTTGAATGTACTGTAACTTAAATATTTTTTTCTCGGAAACTATAAGGATTTTACAAAAATTTTTTTACAATATTAATTCCATTTCTCATGCTGCATCTATTCCCAAATTTTTTTAGATAAGTTGTTAGATGCTAGTTATTAAAGAGGGATGTCATCCACTACGTCGCTATTACTGAGTGAGACAGAACCCCTTTCGGAATGCGCGAGGAGTCGAGGTCAGCCGATGGAGCGCGGTCCGCGGGGTCAGGGAGCACGTCAGTCAGTCATAGCAAATAAATAAGAGACAACTCTGTCGTTTGATGTAATAAAGCGATTGTTGAAATTATGTGTTTTAATGGGGGATGAACACCCCCGTGTTTTTAATATATATATTAAGAAAAAGGAAAGTTAATCGGATTAATATCAGTCTTCCAACTCTTTCCTCCTGTTTCTAAACTTNCCATTTTTGACACTAACTACTAAAAACCTTTTGTAAACACCACTATCGCAACGACGATTGCAAAATCTGATTTCAGTATTCGGAGTCGCTGAGGCCACGTGGCGAATGATGCTAGAGACTAGAGTTGTCCAGCTATGTAGTGGTTGAATGTACTATAACTTAAATATTTTTTTTCTCGGAAACTATAAGGATTTTACAAAAATTTTTTTACAATATTAATTCCATTTCTCATGCTGCATCTATTCCCAAATATTTTTAGATAAGTTGTTAGATGCTAGTTATTAAAGAGGGATGTCATCCACTACGTCGCTATTACTGAGTGAGCCAGAACGCCTTTCGGAATGCGCGAGGAGTCGAGGTCAGCCGATGGAGCGCGGTCCGCGGGGTCAGGGAGCACGTCAGTCAGTGTTACCAGATCTCCTGTTTTAACAGGAGATCTCCTGTTTTCAATCTCACTCTCCTGTTCTACTGTTTTCACAATGAGATCTCCTGTTTTTAGTCTCAATGTCTATTCTTCTGGTTTCTCTATGAAATCTTCTGTTGATTATACTAATTTCCCTCAGAATAAGAATATTTTAGTTCGACACTATTCTCTAATGGCACTGTGTTCGTCACTTGTCAATATTTTCAGTCCTGTTATATTTTCTGTAGACCAGTTCATGCAAGATCTTTTACTGATCTTGCAGTTCTTGTACATATTTAAATTTTAAAATCGCAATTCGCGTTTATATGAACTGGGCCTAACAGAAGGCGTTTCGTTTCGTTCGTTTTCTTCAGCGGGATTCTGGGATTTTTCATTTTGACAATTGACAGTTGCCAAATCACGTGACGTATCGATGTAATTACAAACTATTAAACGAACTCCTACATTTATATATTTTACTATATTTGTGCATGTACTAGTGTTCTTTTATTAAAAAATATATTTATTAAAATCTCCTGTTGAAAAAAGAAATCTCCTGTTTTTTAGGCTACATTTCTACTGTTGACAGAAATTTCCATCTGGCAACACTGACGTCAGTCAGTCATAGCAAATAAATAAGAGACAACTCTGTCGTTTGATGTAATAAACCGATTGTTGAAATTATGTGTTTTAATCGGGGATGAACACCCCCGTGTTTTTAATATATATATTAAGAAAAAGGAAAGTTAATCGGATTAATATCAGTCTTCCAACTCTTTCCTCCTGTTTCTAAACNATAAGAGACAACTCTGTCGTTTGATGTAATAAAGCGATTGTTGAAATTATGTGTTTTAATGGGGGATGAACACCCCCGTGTTTTTAATATATATATTAAGAAAAAGGAAAGTTAATCGGATTAATATCAGTCTTCCAACTCTTTCCTCCTGTTTCTAAACTTTATTATTCCTTCCTCAGGAACACTACAAAAATTATTAAGTCAATAAAAAAACTTACAATGTGAGGTTAAACTTGAAAATTGAAGTTGGCACATGTCTTCACAATTTCAACCATAATACAAACAACTATTATACTAAACTAAAACTCTTTAAAAACGTCCATCTGTTCAAATATTGTTAAAATTACAATACAAAAACATATTTCTTGTGGCATTGAAAAATATGTCTTCAAGCGATAATTGCCGCTAAAATGGTTTCTTAATTGTTATAAACAAAGTCACAGTGATTTTTCTTTTTTTAAAGGACTAAGTCGGCTCCTATATTGGTCGGAATGCAACTTTTTTTTAATTTTTGAACAAATACAAGCTTTCAAATGGTCAAAACTAGAATTTCAGCCGACAAATAGTTTGTCCTACAGGTCCAAACGTTTATAACTAAAAAATGACCATTTTTTTAACAATAAAAATAGGATGATTTTTTTGTTTAACCGGGCTTGCCATAAAATTTTTATGAAAATATAACATATGAAGAATAAAATACACTTCGAAGTAGGTCAAAATATTAATAATTTTTAATTCTATAAGCTCCCGAAAAAGTGCTCGCGGGATAAACAATTAATAATATTATAACAACAAATTAACTTAGAAAGCTCTACAGCCTCTACTTTTTGTGACGAGAGCTACCTACTAAAACAATAAAAAGGAGAAAAAATTTATTTTTGCAATAAATAGTCACTCGACTTTTTCCTTTGGGCATCCTTAAACAAAAAGTATACCAAGGCCACAGTCGGTAAAAGAATTACACACTAGAATAACTGAAGTATGTGCAAATGTTATCCCAGAACTGAGAAAAGTAACCACGAACATAGGAAAAAGGTATGATAAGTGCCTTGACATAAACGGCAGATTGGTGGAGGTAACAAGAATTTAATTAATAATTCTGAAACTTCAATAATTTTGTTGAATATTGTTATGAATAAAAATAGTTATTGTTATTTATTTTTGACGTTTTATTCCATGGCTTGCTTTGTCAGACGAAAAAAATTCATAACAATGTGATTTTTAAGTTTGCCACATAATTAATATGCAATAATTTTTTATGAAATTTGGTATAGGTCCATTTTAAGGGGCGCTTAATCCAGTGGTGTACTCAGCTCTTTTCTAAAAAAATCGCTAATATGGTTTCTTCAATTTTTACCGCCAAAAATTATCTGGTAGGGCTTGGTTCTTATATAAAGAGGATGTCACTTGGTCCTAAAGTACACTTTTCTTCTCTATACACTTCAAAATAAAGTTGGTCAAAATCGCCCTGTAAATGGGTCACACTGTATATAAATGGAAATCTGAAGGATACTTTTTATTTCTTTGGACAATTTAATAATCTATTTCCAATAGTTACCAAGATAACCAATGTTGTAGCATTAAATTTGAATGTCCTCAATTTTCTTCCGATTGTAAAATTACAACTGTGTTCCGTTGTCCACCCTTTGTGCATATAAGTTTAAGAATTTTCTTTACTATAATATATTTCTTTTTTTTTTTTTGGTCATGGGTTTAATTTTCTGGGGGGTCATTAAAATATTACAAATAATATTATTAAAATATACTACATTTTTAATCATACATGCAAATACGAGTTCCTCAACTTTTGTTCACTTTTAATTTGGTTGGATTTGTGACTTTGCCAAATTCCTTATCCTTGCCCCGCTTACCATGCTGCGATGAGCGGCACGGCTCGACAGTGGCGAAAAAGTGATGTACGCCAGAGAGAGAGTCCATACGACACGCGAAAGAACACATATACAAAACCCGTGGTGCCGGTCACGAAAAGTGAAAGCATTTTTCAAGTTTTTTCCCATTACCTGCCAACAATTGGTGAGTCCTGTTTACAAATTATTATTTTTTCATTACCTATTTACTTGTATTCATATGGTTGCGTACTCTCGGCCAATGTAGCATAGGAGGGCAATTTATCGGCACCTTGCATAAGGGTGTAGTGATGCTACATTATTTGGTCCTTCGAGCCGGATATATATTGCTTTTCCTTTGCATTTGCGGAGATTACGCAATATTGAGTACAAGTTTGCATTCATCATTAATTACTTTGCTAGCAATTTTATATGTGCAAAATAAACAGGTTTAGGGCTCGTAATTTGCTATAATTTGCAGAGATACGTTACATTTCTAATTGCATTGATTGATTGCAATAATTGATTATTTAATTATAATTCTATTTAATACATTTTCAAACTCAATTAGTTTACAAGTATTTTTATACATACATAAAGCGATAGCCGAAATAGCTCTTTTTTACTCGCTGAGTTTTTGCTCGCTCTTTATCGCCAGCTATTTATTTATTTACATTCGGGTTTATTGTGTTTGAGGAACCATATACCGGTGGATTCAATAATTACTCATAATAATTAACATAATGTCTGAGAAGCTTAAAAAATTACGTGCACTACGACAAGTAGATATTTTTAAGCTGGAAGCTATTTATGACATTGCTAATAGTGTTCCTGGAGATGAAAATAATTTGCCAAATTTAATTGTAGCTTATAAAAACGTACTTAGCATTCAGGAAAGCTTTGAAAGAGGCCATGCCGATATCATTGCTACTTTAGCTGTACGCGATGATTCTGATTTAGGTGCAGAAGAAATAATTCGTAAAAATTTCATGTCCATGCTTAACGAAATTGAAGTTTGTTATTACAAATTTGTTCAGGTACCCAAAGAGCAAGCTTCTGGGTCGTCTACCCATACTAAAAAAAGTAACGCAAAAATGCCTAAACTTAATATAAAATGTTTTTCCGGGGACATTAAAGAGTTCCCTACTTTCATTGACATGTATGATTCCTCTATTCACAATAATCCCGATAATTCGGATATGGATAAATTTAATTATCTTGTTTCTTTTTTATCCGGGCCACCATTAGAACTAATTAGGCGGGTGCGTTTTATTGAACAAAATTATCTTACTGCTTATACTTTATTACGTGAAAGATATACAAATAAAAGGGATCTTGCTCAAGAATATTGGAAAGGTATTTATGATTCTCCTCAATTAACTTCAGAGAATGCACATATGTTAAGAACTTTGTTAGATAGTTTTGCACAAAATTTAGCTGGATTAGAAAAAATGGGTTATGACACGGGACATTGGGATTTTATGTTAATGAATTTATTACTAGAAAAATTGGATTCTAATACAGTCAAGGCTTTTGAATTACATTATGCTTCTAATGAAATACCTACATATCAAGAACTATACTCATTTCTTTCAAAACAATGCACTGGTTTGGAGGCCTTTACAAAATCTAAAAAGATTAAAGTAGGTAGTACCAGTTCGCCTAACTTTGTTAGATACCCTCGTAAAACTGCTTTTATACCTGTCTCCGGAGGTCGACAACAGACTTTGCTGGCTAAAACTTCTACAAATAATTGTTTATTTTGCAAATCTAATCACATCATATTTAAATGCCCTTCTTTTCTAACAAAGACACCTCAAGAGCGTTTTAAATTTGCAAAAAGGGTGAGATGTTGTATAAATTGTTTCGCTACCTCTCATTCCACTTGTCATTGTTCTTCTGATAAAAGGTGTCGGCATTGCAATAAAAGCCATCATACTATATTGCATTTTGACAACGTAACTTCAGGTGATAACGATGATGAAGCTGAGGCAAGCACTAGTAATACAAATTTATCCAGGCCCACTGAAAATACTAATATAAATGAAAATAATTCTCTTTCTACACTCTCTGGAGTTATACCTAATTTTAATTACGTGTTACTGTCTACTGCTTTAGTAAATATTTTAGATAAATTTGGTAATTTGCATACAATGAGGGCGGTGATTGATTCTGGTTCACAAGTAAGCTTTATTACTAAAGCATGCGCTAATAAACTTGCACTTCCGAAATTTAACGCTGCTCTTTCTATACAAGGCTTAGACAAAATGTTCACTCCTGCAAAATCGGGAATTAATTTAAAAATATTTCCTTTGGAAAAATCAGATATCTCCTTTAAAGTTAATGCCATAATTTTAGATCAAATTTGTTCTGATATGCCAAATAATAATATTGCTATAAATAATTGGTCACACATCACCCATTTAAAATTAGCTGATCCTAATTTTCATTTACCAGGTAAGATAGATGTCTTATTGGGAGCAGATATTTTTCCATATATTCTTCAAAATGGAGTTTTAACGGGTGGTCATAATGAACCATCTGCGATTAATACTGTTTTTGGCTGGGTAATTATGGGAAAAATTTCGGATTACATTTCCTCTCAAGCCAAATCATATTTTACGATGCTAAAAGATGATGACAATTTAAATTTAATACTTAAAAGATTTTGGCAAACAGAAGAAGTCCCGGAGATAGCTCGTCTTTCCCCGGAAGAAATATATTGCGAAAATTCTTTTCTTGAAACCACTCGCAGACATACCGATAATAAATTTATTGTTGCGTTACCTTTTAAGAAGGATGCCCTTCTAAAGTTTGGAAATACTAGGGACTTAGCGATTCGCCGATTCCTTTCGCTTGAAAACAGGTTTGAAAAAAATCCTGACTTATATAGAATGTACTCTGATTTTATTTTTGATTATATTGATAAAGGATACATAACTAAAATCGATATTAACAAATCTAGGGAAAATTGTTATTACCTGCCTCATCATTGCGTATTTAAAAAAGATTCCACTACAACTCCGCTTAGAGTGGTTTTTGATGCTTCGAGTAAAGTTCTCGGTTTTCATTCCTTAAATGAGGTTTTGTGTGCCGGTCCTAAACTACAAAATGATTTAGTTAAAATTTTACATAACTTTCGCTTACCAAAATTCGTATTTACAGCGGATATAAAGAAAATGTATAATCAAATTTTAATAAAACCTGAACATAGGAAATTTCAGAGAATTGTTTGGCGTTTCTCATCGGGAGAACCTTTAACAGATTACGAACTAAACACCGTTACCTTCGGTGTAATATCTGCACCGTTCTTAGCTATAAGAAGTTTATTACAATTAGCATACGAGAATCCCGAGTTTTCTGATGCAGTTGAAATTATTAAATTTTATACGTATGTAGATGATGTAACCGGAGGAGGTAATACAAAAGAGGAAGCTGAAAATGTTAAGAATCAATTAATTAAGTTATTAGAGAAAGGTGGTTTTGAATTAAGAAAATGGTCAAGCAATACACCTGATCTTTTAGCAGATTTACCTAATGATCATGTTTTACAGCTTTCTATGTCGCTTGACAAGGAAGATAACCATATCATTAAAATTTTAGGTTTGCAATGGTGTCCACAGACCGACTCCTTTTTCTTTTCTGTAAAAATTATTGAATCAACTATTACTAAAAGAAATATCTTATCACAAATAGCTAGGATATTTGATCCTCTGGGATTTTTAAGTCCTATGACTTTAATTGCGAAGTTAATTATACAAGAATTGTGGGCGATGGGCCTAGCTTGGGATGATAGTTTACCTAGCGTGTTGGCTAATAAATGGCTTAAGTTTAAAAATGAATTACCATCAATTTCAAACTTTAAACTAAATCGTTATCTAGGCATAGCTAATGACTTAAAATTTTATGAATTACATGGGTTTTGTGATGCGTCACAACATGCTTACTGTGCTGTTTTATATATTCGTGCAATCTATCCTTCGGGTGCAATAAAAGTAGAATTTATTTATTCTAAAACAAAGGTAGCTCCTCTTAAAACTATTTCCGTTCCGCGCCTTGAGCTGCTTGCGGCGGTTCTATTGTCAAAGCTTGTAGCGTATATTTTAAATACTTATAACGACAAATTACACTTTAATTCCATATTCGCGTGGTCCGATTCTTGTGTCGCGTTGTCCTGGATAAAATCACCGGCATATCGTTGGAAAGTGTTTGTGAGCTCCCGAGTAAATTACATTCAAGAAAGGATTGATCCCGAGTACTGGCATTACGTCCCTTCTAATATTAATCCTGCCGATTACGGATCTAGAGGTTTATTTCCTCTGGAATATTTGAATAACAAAATTTGGTTACAGGGTCCGCAATTCTTATATAAATGTCAGGATGAATGGGATTTACCCCAGTGCAAAAATTTTATTTCCAGTGTAATTTCTGATGAATCAAAAAAGAACACTTTTACTGCTGTTGCACAGATTACTCTCATTGACAACTTACTTGAACGTTTTTCTTCACTTACAAAAATTAAAAGAATACTTGCATACATTTTACGTTTTATTTACAATATTAAAAATAAAGATAATAAGCGCACGACATATTTATCAATTTTTGAATTAAATAGTGCGTTAAATCTTATCATTCAAAGAATTCAAACACTTTATTTGTCCGCAGAAATCCAGCAGACTTTAAAAGGCAGAATAATTTCTAAACCGTTGCGAAAACTAAATCCTTTTATAGACGAGAACAAAATTTTACGAGTAGGAGGTAGACTAGGTCAGGCTACATTAAACTACAATAAACGTTTCCCTATTCTGTTACCCTCTGACAGTCTCTTTACGAAACTTCTAATTTTAGACATACATAATTCATTCTGTCATCCGGGGATACAAACCACACATTTTTTGCTCTCTCAAAATTATTGGATTTTTGCTGCTAAAAAAACGATTCGAAAACTATTAAATAATTGCCGAACTTGTTGGAAAACAAATCCAAAACCACTCCAACCTCCAATGGGTAATCTTCCTCCTTTTCGAATTAGACAGGTAAAACCTTTTTCAGTTGTGGGAATAGATTTTGGAGGGCCTTTTACAATAACTATGAGTAAAACGAGAGGGGCTAAAACTTTAAAATCTTACATTTGCGTTTTTGTTTGCTGCGCAGTTAAAGCCTTACATGTAGAATTGGTCTCAGATCTTACAACAGAGGCCTTCTTAGCAGCTTTGAGGCGTTTCATTGCGCGAAGAGGTCGTTGTTCAGCCATCTACTCAGATTGTGGTACCAATTTTGTAGGGTCTAACAAATATTTAAAACAAATAATGTACAATGCGACTCGTACCGAAACAATTGAGTGGAAGTTTCATCCGCCTGGTAGCCCACATTTTTCA
This sequence comes from Anoplophora glabripennis, assembly GCF_000390285.2. NCBI lineage: Eukaryota > Metazoa > Arthropoda > Insecta > Coleoptera > Cerambycidae > Anoplophora > Anoplophora glabripennis. Next base: position 82,983 of record NW_019417332.1, on the reverse strand, counting down.
GGGCTCTGGGAGGCAGGTATAAAAGCCGTCAAAACACACTTAGCCAGAGTGATTGGCAATCAAATTCTTACCTACGAAGAATTAAATACAGTGGTTATTCAAATAGAAGCTATGTTAAATAGTCGTCCTATATGTGCCATAAGTACAGATCCTAATGATTTAACTAGTTTAACTCCAGGTCATTTTTTGACTCAAGAACCTTTGACTGTATTACCAGATCCTACTTATGCAGATGTCTGTTTAAACAGACTAACACGATGGCAACTTTTACAGCGCATTAATTATGACTTTTGGAAGCGATGGCACCAAGAGTATTTGCACACTCTCCAGCAAAGAGCTAAATGGCATAATTCACCCAATTCACCCAAGGTCGGATCACTAGTATTAATTAAGGATGAAACAAAATCGCCTTTGCAGTGGTCACTTGGGAGAATCATTGAAAATCACCCCGGTTTGGACGGGGTAGTAAGAGTTGCCACAGTGAGAACCACTAAAGGGGTGTTCAAACGTCCTTTAGTGAAACTATGTCCGTTACCGGATGCTGAATAAAACGCCTTATGGTGTTTTATGGGGGGGAAAATGTTCCGTTGTCCACCCTTTGTGCATATAAGTTTAAGAATTTTCTTTACTATAATATATTTCTTTTTTTTTTTGGTCATGGGTTTAATTTTCTGGGGGGTCATTAAAATATTACAAATAATATTATTAAAATATACTACATTTTTAATCATACATGCAAATACGAGTTCCTCAACTTTTGTTCACTTTTAATTTGGTTGGATTTGTGACTTTGCCAAATTCCTTATCCTTACCCTGCTTACCATGCTGCGATGAGCGGCACGGCTCGACAGTGGCGAAAAAGTGATGTACGCCAGAGAGAGAGAGTCCATACGACACGCGAAAGAACACATATAAAAAACCCGTGGTGCCGGTCACGAAAAGTGAAAGCATTTTTCAAGTTTTTTCCCATTACCTGCCAACAATTGGTGAGTCCTGTTTACAAATTATTATTTTTTCATTACCTATTTACTTGTATTCATATGGTTGTGTACTCTCGGCCAATGTAGCATAGGAGGGCAATTTATCGGCACCTTGCATAAGGGTGTGGTGATGCTACAAACTGTATGTAAAAGGTGGAAATAAGTAAATACAGATAAACTGAGACAGCCACAAAGCTGTCACTTTATTTACACAAATATCCTGTTTACAAAACTGATGTAAATTACTATGTAGAACTATACAATGTGCAATAATGGCTGTCAAAACCAGCACAGCCAGTTTTCAGTCGAGACCAGCTCAACCGATTCGATTAAATGAAGAAATCGTATAACCTCATTGTCGTAAATATATTAGCAAAATTAATGATTGGGTGAAGGTGAAAGCAACACTCAGAGAAATATAAGGAGGCTATATCCCCCTTTCCATATCGATTTCCGGTCGATGCTGATCTCGTCTGCAAGCAATTCATTTAAAGATCTCGCATCATCAAATACAATACAATACATAACATTTTTATCTTAAAATATGTAATATGTACAATTCGTTATTAATTATACTTTAAATCGCCTTTAAAACACCATCACAGGGTCAGGAAGACAAAAGTGATACTTGCAGAATGGACAACACAATGTTTGCAAATTAAAATAAATTTTTGGAAATTTGAACTAGACATTATAACAAACTTCATCAGCAAATAAAAAAATAGAAAGTAGATATATTTTACTGTTAGGTAAAAAGCCAGCCGAGTCTTTTATAAATTATTCTGTAATTAATTTGAGAAAGCATGAAGTCTGACGCTTGAAGAGATAATCTACCATCTATCAACTACAACTTCACCAACTGAAACAGAATAATACATAAGCAGTGAGAAGAAAAAAATAAGATGCCCTCATGCAGATTAATAAGATAAAAGGAATATGTTAGTAAAGAAAAAGATATTAATTAATCTTAAAGGATTTCCTCATTCTTGGTAAGAAAGGGGGCACTCCAAATGGCTCATTCTGTCTTCATGACGAGCTTATTACATTCGACATATTGGCTTTTGTACTGTGAACATTAAAAAAACACATTTAATCATAAGAACAGAAAATATTACTATATATATATAAAACAATAAAATCGCAATAAATAATACTTACTTATTAATTACTCTCGTTCCATTCTAGGAATGTTAGACACTCAAAATACAAAACATAAATTAGTAGTAAAGCTGTTTATCAGAATATATGTGTATCTGTTTGCATGTGTAAATGAGAAATAATTATAAAAAAAATACATCACAAAGAAGGTAATGGCAACAATAACTTACTTATTGAAATCATGGAATAGAATTTCTAATAAAAATTTGAAATAAGTATTTTCAGTATATGCATATAGTTTTCGACCATATTTAGAAAATATACAGGATATAACTTTAAGTGGGGGTCAATTTTTTAGGGGTAATAGTATGTCTTCTCTTGAGCGCAAATCTGATTTTTTTTTTAATCAAATAAATAGTTGAGCTATAATTATTTTTTTTAAATGCACTTTAATTATTATGTATGCCACTATCAACGCTGCCAATTGTTCTTAAATCAATTTACATTGTGGGCTGTGAAAATGAAAAATAATTTAGTAAACTAGATTGCATTTTTATAACTTAGCAGTGTTATTTTAAAGTCACCATATTTTTTTGATATCACTGTGATGAACCTTAAAAACAATCCATCATTTCTAAAAAAAACAAAAATTTTTACACGATTTATTAAATATTAACTAATACTAATAATAATAATATACAGAAATATGTTACTAATTGTAAATATTTTTTTTTAATCAACTATTAGACAACAAAACTAGGTAATTAAAAATAATTTTCTGATAACAGATTCATTTAATATTACATATTATTTTAAAGTGTTCTGTTGCAGTATGCCTTTGAAAACGGAAAAGTTCCGTTTTACCAGGTGTTCTCACACCTGGTAAAACGGAAATGGCCGAAAACTGCACTGTTTCATTTGGATACATATTTGCTTAGTCTTCGACTAAGTTCGGAGAATGTTGTACATAAGTGCCTTTATGTAGTGTAAGTATAAAATTATTTATTACATTGTTCAGTGACGATACAGTGAAATTTTATGTTGTAATTTCAAGCTTCTGTACATTATGAAAAAGCATATATATGAATCAAGAAAGAGTTGATATGGTTAGAGCCTAGTTTTTCTCAGGAGCAAAAAAGACGATATCAGATAGATTACGTCAACTTGTAAGTACCGAATACTGAAATGTTTGTCAGATTGGTTCAACATTTAAGAGGCTATGGGACCTTTGAACCAGAAATTTTAATACTCGAAAATTTTCCACAAAATCTTAAATGTTATGTTATAAAAATCAGGTGAGTAAACAGATCATTTATTTTTATGTACTTCATTTATCATTATTGATTACTGCTTAAGTTTTCTGTTGGGTTACTTGTTAAATACTGTTTCATAGTTAACATAAAAGTCATAAAAGAATTAATTTTAGATTTTGTGGGGTGGTAGGGCTTATGGCGAACACCCACTCGACAAAAGTAACGTGCCAAACCTCACGGCGAGTGGTGGAAATTTGCTTTTTAATAACCTTTCCTTTAAATATAAGATTTGATAACAATGCACAGCCTAGTTCCCAATTGTGCATGCTATGCCCAAAGCGTGCCCTAGTTTGAAGTTACACTAACTTGTCTAGTGACAGAGTACGAAAATTACGGTAGCCTCTGTAAAAATATGACCCCCTACTCAAAGTTACATCCTGTATAACACCTGGTTCAGTCAATAGCTTGATCTTTAAAACTTTATATTTTAAAGTACATAATAGCTTAGGATAATTCAGTAGTACTATACAAACGGCCTGTCCTGTCTTCTGCTTTATAAAAAGTTTTAAAGAAAAAGATAAAGTTGCTGGCAGAATTTTACATAAATATAAAATTTTGTTTCCTTTTATTTAGAATATCTTATTGACACAATTATTTGCAACCATTTTTAGAATGAATAATTTATTAATACTCTTGGGTCTTTTGGCAGTGCATCAATACAAAAATATATTTTTTTAAACTTGAGTTATGAATTTTACAATATGTATCGAGTACTAAAGGCAAAGCTAAATCAGTGCAATTTATAAAGGTCTAGATATTTTTTCAATGAGTCTACAATACATATATTGATAAATCTTCCTAGATAAGTTTTTATGTTCACAAACAGCAGCATTTTTTTCTCCTATTCAAATTGTTTCGTTAAGAACAGTATATCTGGACATTCCATCGGTAAGACTAACTAGCTTATAAAATGTTTCACATTTTCGAAATAAAGGATGTCAAAGTTTATTTACTGCGGCAATATATTGTGAACCATTACAATTCACCAACAGTGATGTAAGACAGCGCATGACCGATGTCGTGACCTGTCATGACCGTCACGTCACATAGAAAATGATTTTATTAAGATTAATATTAAATTAATATGTATTAAATATTCATTATCAATGCGGTAAGAACTAGGTTTATGTTCCACCTGGCGACGTGGTGTCTTTAAAACTTAACCAATGGTAATAATATTTTGTTTTATTACTTTATAACTTGTAATCTATAGCCAAAGAACATTTGTTTTTTGTGTTGTTTGTTTTGTAGTTAAAAACTTTTTTGATATCAAGTTCTTGTTGTTGAATTTATTAAGGCAATATTAGGATTCAGTAATTTATATTTCAGAAAAATTACTTTTATTTTGCATAGTGAGGGGATAAAACTATTTACATTTAAGTACTTTCATTTTTCCTAACTGAAACTATTTATGATGATAATGACCGTCACGAGCTTAAATGACGGTTATTTCACATCACTATTCGACAATCAAACTAAATATTTTTTAAAGCAAGAATAACAGAAATGTAGATACCTATTCATTTTGCCATTATATGCAGAAAAGGTTAGTTACACATTGTTAGTCTTCTTCACATGTCAACCAATTAGTACAAAAAATAATGAAAATCCACCTATTTTGAAGAAAATTAGTATAGTAATTAAATGAAAAAATCCAACCCTCTTCATAATATCTTTTTATCCCACAGGTTAAGGAGGTTCGATAGATCTTTTGCGGGGCGGGCAGTGTGGGAGGGAAGCCTATGCATATACACAGGCGTTTCGTTGTAATACCAACCTTACATAAACTAATTTGAGTGAACTAAATATAATATATACGAATGAAATTTATACAGTGCATGGCGATTAACTTTTTATTTGAATAAAAGTGTCTATTTATACATTAAGAGCTTGTAAAACTATGGATGAAATCTGGCAACATTGCACATCAGTATGGAGTAATGGTAAAAGTTGGGGTGAACTGTCAATTGAATCCTCTAGTATCAAAACCCCTTAAATCCACTTTAGTGAAATTTGCATAAATGAAGAAAAACTGTTTAACCAACTTCTGATAGCGACTCCGTAATGAAATTTTGTTTTGTGAAATTTTAATACTAACTGGACAACAAATTGCATCAAACACAACAAAATTGTTTATAATAAACCCACAAATTTGAAAACAAAAATGGAGTTAGTGGAATTTGAAACCAACTATAGGATTTAATGGATTTTGAATATCAGTAAAGTGGATTTAATGGGTTTTGACAAAGAACAAATGAAAATGACAAAAAAAATTTAGGTGGCACACATTTTTATTAAAGACAAACTAATAAGGTAATTATAATTACTATTAATAATTAATAAAACGAGTAAAAATTAATAATAAACTAATGAAAAACTAAAATACTAAAATAATAAAAAATAAAATTAAACACTCAGGTCTGGAACATCTTCTACTTCGCTTTCTACCTTTATCTGGTGTTACAATTTCAATTTGTGTAGTAATATCGGACATTATTTTATTGGAACTTGTTAACGAATACAAGACTAAACTAAAAACAATAATACTAGCACAACAATGATTGATCTAATATTGCATAAATTAAATTTGTACAGCGCCGCCGACCATATGTTGTCACGTTAGCCTTCTATGATTGGCTATTGTGGATTTAGTGGGGTGTGAATGTTAGCTCAAATGGATTTCGTGGCGTTTGAATCTAAACACACTTTTTAGAGTACATTTTTATACATATTAGGTAACTTTTGCAATCATTCGAATGAACACTTCAATAGGGAATTTTAGTAGGAATATTTTGCTGCGTATATCTCATTTTTCATCAAAAACGGATTTAAGGGGTTTTGATACTAGAGGACTCAATTGTGCTTAGCGCATATACCGTAACATGAATGAACATCCAAGATACAAGGGAAAAATAATGACTGAAAAGCAATATAAAATACGTATGAAACAGAATGTGCATTGATGAGAAAAAAGTAAAATGTGCAAACTGAGAATCCATATGATAACTATCAAGAAACTCGGTGTATAGTAGTGAGTCAAATTGAAGATTATGACAGAACATCTATCTATACTGTTTGTTTTGCAAAGAGATCCTTTCAATTTTTGTTTCAAATTGCTATTATATTGCATTAGATCATGAAAAATTTTTACTACTATGTATGTTTTCGACTGGAATAATTTTATAGTCTATAATCGAGCTATTCAAATATAGCACGTCAGTCGAAGCGTTAAATACAGTGTACAGTGTTGCCATATTTCCTTTCATTGGATCAGATGTTTGTTCAAATTTGTCAAAACTATTCATTCCATTATCTCAATAATTACATTGTAAGTGCATATTTTTATTGTTATAAAATGTTTAGTAATATTTAATTCCTTAATTACAATTTTATTTTCCTGATCCTAACCATTTTTAACCATTTACGTTTGATTAAAGTTTTTTGCCAACTCCCATAAGAGCCTGTGTATAAGAGCATAATTTTTAATATCATTTTTCAAAAAAACTATATTGGCAATCGATCTGTTTTTACATGAGGCAGTTTGCATATTTATTAACAATTTCAATGATTATGAAAACTTTCTTACCATTTTTTTTTTCGGTATCGAACCTCCTTAAATAATGTTAATTTGTTAGATAAAAATACAACTTGATAAAAAAATTATTTAGGAACAAAAAAATTTGACATTTATTACAACAGAAAATTTTAAAAATTATTAATTACATCAATGTTAAAATTCTATTAGGTACTTATCTGTGTATTTATTGTTGGCATGTTAAACTGATTTTTTCCTCTTGATCTTCTATTTTAATTTTTGATACATTTTACAATTGGGTTACACTATACTTAGGCTCACTGTGACCACAAATTTTTCTTGGAAATATTAGTTATTATTATTGTTATTTTGTAATTAGAAATATTATAACAAGTTTAGATTATACCCAGGGTATTTTCTAAGTCTCTTATCATAATTACAGGAGGTTGATCATTGGGCCATTTAACATCAAAAAGCCATGAATCTAAAGCCACTGGTTCTCAAGAGAGTGTTGAAGATTAAAAAAATATCACAGTTAATAAATAAAGTATCTCTGAAGATGTTTGACGGATTAATGAAACTTAAGACATAGTCAGAAACAAAAATTCAGTAAATTAATACACGAATTTATCAATCAGTGAAGACGCTGAGAGGTGCTGTCATGAAGGACCCCAGTATTTGGAAGCCACTCAGTATTTTGAAAATTGGATAAATCTATTTAATTCATGGCATTATTTCTGAGGAAAAAGATGTCCACTATATTTGAAGAGTAAACCAATTTTGAGTTATTTTCTAAATTTCAGACAAAGAACCCAGCACAAACCTTATGGGTTTGTGTTCCCGGTCGATTCGTCTGAATTTTTGATATATCGTACGTAACACCTTCCTGATCAAGTGTTCATAGGCCCAAAGTCCGGAAATTAACAGTTTTCGAGATATCAAGGAGACAAAATCTAAAAAAATTGAATATTTCCATGAACCTAAACATGGAAACGAGCACTTTTGAAAATAATTATTATCCATTTTTTATTAATTATTCGATTTAGATCGATTTGAATATTCATAATATATATCTGGAATCCATATCAGTATGACTAAACCCCCGGGACACCCCCAAAATAAGGGTTGAAAAACTAAAATATTTATATCTCAGGTTATTACGATATTATGAACTTGTTTTTTTTTTTTTTTATGAATCATTCTATACAGCTAAGAGCATGTGTGGCAAAATCCTCGACCTATTTCCATCCCGAAACACTCCCAAAATAGGGATTGAAAAACTAAAACTTTATATCTCAGGTTGTTACGTGATTATGTTAGGTATGTTATTTGATCTGGGTTGCTAACTTTGAAGGTTAACAAACTAGTAAAACTGCCTAGCAAAGCTTTTGTTCGTCACATACTTGATGGTTCGAAGCCAAATCATACCATATATAGAATTTTCCATTCTTACCGAATCTGAGGTAAAGTTTATCTAGAAAATAGGGGAGCCTATTTAAAATTCTAAAGTTGATTTTCAAATGACCTTGAGTATCAAGTTCCAAGTTTGCAATTGCCATCGGCTAACTTCCTCTGAACCCTACAACTTTTGTACAAGTCATATCTCACTACCATGCATCCTTAGTCCGAAACTCGACCCTACAAATTACCCTGTATATATCCCCTATTTTGGGGCTGTTCCGTATGATTTACAAAACAAAAAACAGGTGGATAATCTCATAACAACCCGAGATACATATTTTAGTTTTTCTACCCCTATTTGGAGGGCGTTTCGGGGTGGAAATGGTTTGAGGATTTTTCAACACATGCTCTTAACCATACAGAATGATTCATAAAAAAAAAACAGATGGATAATCTCATAACAACTCGAAATATAAATATTTTAATTTTTCTACCCCTATTTAATGGATAATTTTGTAATAACCCGAGATATAAAAATTTAGGGACTTTTAATCAGAAGTGTCAAATACAACATATCAAAAATTCAGACGAATCGACCAGGAACTCAAACCCATAAGGTTTGTGCGGGGTCCTTTATGATAGTATCAATTAATTTTAAATAGTGTGTTATCAGCTCAATCAAGTCCAAAAAAATCTGTGGTATTATTTTGAAGCATGTTGGTTCGTTTCTCAGATTATGTGGACCATTTGCTTTATCCTTAGATTTGTGATTGAAGAAGCAACATACTGAAATTATGACAGAAAATACCATATGGCACATATATGTCACAGGACATCTTATTTAAAACAAAAATGTACACATATTTTTTAAAGATGTAATAAATAAAATGGCCTGAAGCAATAACTTCTAGTTAATGCATGCAGATATGGAAACTCACATTCATCTTGAAAACAGATTTTGCTCAAGACTTTCAATTAGTACATTAATATTATTCAACGTCATGCAAGTTTTCATTTTTGGACTAAGTATGTAGGGAAAAAAGATCGTCATATTTAATCCACTACTAATGTGTACCCAGCTCCTTCCATTGATGAGCCCTAAATTAATACTATTTATAAAGTTCCCCCTCTAACATGTGAAATTTTCAATTTAATTAATGACATATTTATGATGTATTACCAAATTAATATACTTCTTCAAACTTTGACACCCTGCAGATGGAAAAAGAGTAAAATTTAATCAAGACATATTTTAATCTGAAAACTGTCCTATTCCTAATGGCACAGCTTATATAATTTACATTAATAACATATTTTAGAATTATTGATTACTGTAATATCACAATTTTGTCTTTACCGTTAAAAAATACTAAAAACCTTTATAAATTACATCGTAATATTGCAGAATCTTTCGAAATAATGTTAAAATGATTAATGTACGATATTCTAAAACAGCAGGATGCAGAACATCCAGAAATTTAGCAAAGACAAAGGGATATTTTAAAATTTTTTATTACCTCAAAGTAATTTAACACTGCCAATTACAAGTATTATTTATTTACAGATTTGTATCAATTACAAACATAGGACAAGACAAACAGTTTCAGGTATTAATTAGTAAAAAGAAAAGAATAAATATAACACAGATCGAACGGTTGTTTTACCTGTGTATTGGTACTGGAGTAAAAAATATACATAATAACTAGATATATAAATAAATATTCTGAAAACTATTTGTCAGTATCCACAAAACGTGTACGTGTACATTTATAGTAAATCACAAAATATTCACATTATGTTACAAACTTTAAAACTGACTTTATGATTTACTTGATGAACTTGGTTGTTAAAGTGCTATTCGCTCACGAACATATTTTACATACAGAATAAATTTTAAGTACACCCTGAAACTTAAAAGAAAAGTCCTTATATGTTTTCCTAATAATTTATATGTCCAATTAATGGTCTTCACTCCACTTACTTTATGAGAATGTGCAATGTACAAAACAAAAATGAAGAAACAACCGCTGGAACGTATATTTTTCACTAATCTTCCAGTTGGAAAACTGGCATACTAAAATCATGGTTTCAATAGCCCAATACCAACACGTGATGATGACTATGTGTACAGTGCTTTCATAAATGCCCGAGTCCCATGTATCCAGACTTGTTTTGGCGCTCAGTACATTTGATTCTCTTAAATTGCTGTTTCAGAAATTACCAGGGAAAAATCACTAACTAGGACCCTAGATTAAATGTCAATCCAGAGGCGTTCGTAACTTGTGTAGTGTTTTTACACTTGTAATTTTTAATGTTTTCATGCCTGTTGTACAATTTAACTGCGTTTACCAGTATTTCTGAGCTTTTCTACAAATTAATCTTTGTCGAGTTAGAAAAAATTGTTCTTTTCAGTAAATAATATTTTGAAGTTATGTTTCATTTGTTACATTATTATTTCTTGTAGATTTGTGCGACGTTTATACTGGAATGCTATATTATGATGGTACATTTTTGCGGTGGTAAACGGAAGACAGATGGTTGGTCTTATTCTTTGCAATCCTGCATGGAACAATTTCCTGATACTAATAGCGTATACGATGTCCTTAAAAACCACAAATTAGTCGACAGGCAGATCTACTGTTTTAACAGAAAATATTGTTGAAGATATTCGACAACCAATGGTATAAGTTCTAAGAAACCTGTTTCGCAGTTATTTACACAAACAGGTACTACGATGAACTGAAATATAGTTTGAATTATGTTTTTTAACCCAAATCTAGTTAAAAAATAATTAATAATTAAATAATTTTGAAAATTTTTACTTTTACTTTAACTTATAGACTTTTTAGGTTGGTTAATTTGTGAATGTACAAGAAATAATTGTACATATTATTATATAGATAATATCTCTGTAGGTGTATCCCTCACAAGGCATTAAAAAAGTAGCTCCATATACATCCCTATAAGGTTTCTGTTGTGCAAGTTACATCCTCCTGATCACAATGATAATTAGCAATGATATTTTATTCCGATGAAGTACGAGTACATTTATTTAGTTATTTAAATTTTATTGAAACATCCTCAGAAAATAGGTATCTGGGTAGCAGTTTCAAGATGAATAATAAATAGACCCAATTTTTTTTTCGAGAAGTAATAGATGGAGAATGATACCGTAACATATTACGACAAACCCTGTATTTTCAACAAGATAGAGCTGCAGCTGCAGCTGAAGCTATAAGATATCTTCAGGACTTTTATGGTGATAAATTGATTACTAGGAGCTTGTGGTCTGCTTAAAGCCTGATCTCACACCTTTAGATTTTTATCTGTTTGGCCATATCAAAAATAAGTATTTAAACGTCCTCTCCATACACTTGAGCTGGAAGCAGCAATTGAACATGAAATAAACATTTTAACACCAAATGAACTTGTGTCACATAAAACACAGAGTAACTTTTTATTTGGAAAACATACATTTATTATAAATTTGATTTACATAATAACTTCGTGTTTATGTTAGCATCATAAGGTAAATTAATTTGCGTACAATTTATATTTAAATATTGAAAAAAAAATCAGTAAAACACTGAAACTTTTTGGTATCCTCCGTCTTTAAAGGATTTTGTGTTAATTACTGCCTCCGGTCACGTGGGATTCGGGTATTTATGAAGGCACTGTATCTGGTTATTATTAAAGAAAATATACATATTTTAAAAATTATTAAGTAAATTTATTTTATTTTTTCATATTTCAAAATGTATTTAAGAAACATTACTCTATATTAAACATGTTCCCTGAAATTTATATTGAGTCTTTAACTGAGTAATTTACATGTGAACATATCTCCACTGGTTTAAAATAGACAAATTCCAATATTGCTGAATACATCAATCTACCCCAAGATAGCATTGATAAAATGCAGGTAAAACAATTTACAGAGAATTGGCACATTTTGTATTCATAAAAATTTACTTTTCCTATTGTTTGAACCAAAGCATATAGTGGTACTTTATTTTTTGTAATCATATACAGATCTAATAATAATTTTTATAAACTATAATTTCGGTGTTCCTTTGTGCACATTAACAACCTAGTTTTTATAGTAATCAAGACCTTAAGTTAGGATCATGCATGGGATAATCTCAAGACTGTTGCCAACGATAAGTACTATATTAATTATACTATTATAATAGTTGTAGTAGTAAAATGTCTAGATTCATTCTAAGCTCTGAGAGTAAGGACGAATCAATTCTAATTGAAAAATATCACTCCCATAATACGTTCCCTTCAAAAATCACAATCTAAATTAATTATCAAAACAGCCTAAATTTCTACAGGAATATTGAGTCAAATAGCAAACAGACTTGGAATTATACCTTGTCTATAAAACATGTTGGTATTATTTACTACATCCAAAAAGACACACTTTTTGGTACATGACATTCGTTGATGATCAGAAAACCGCCTCAGTCTTGTTGCGTTTTAATCAAATCATGCACTTTGAATTAAGTTGTTTTCCTATGAATCACAAATTTCAACTCTCGCGGGCACACAACTTGCCTAATATTCGACGAACTTTTGCTTCAATTTATATATATATTATATTACACAACTCACAAGAAAATACCATTTCAAATAAAAAAAATATGGTATTTATAAAACTACATCTAAAAATGTCTTATTTGCTGTGTAATATAAATGTAAAATTTTTGTTAGGGGCACTAGGAAACACTAGCAATGTCAACTTGCAATTTAGTGGGTAAAAACGGGTATGCTAATTTACTAATATTTAAATATTTCTATTTCATTTCTTGCTTTCAACTTCACATCGGTACTTGTACAATCATAAAATATTAAAAAATAGAAATTCATTGCCATTGTCCTTGAAAAAATTTTAGCTTGTGAAGAGTGATTACTGAAATGCAAAACTAATAAGTAATTATCTACAAGGATTTTCCTTGCCCACTTAATAAAAATTAGAACCCATACACTAAAAAAAGTTACCTATTACTTAAATAATTTTTTTTGGGATCTGCTAAGACGCGTAAAATAACTAAATGATCAAAAAGGCACTTTTTGAATACTCAACCAAGATGGTATTTCTTCACACTTTTTGACTTAGATTCATCGATAGCACCCGTTTACACACTAAAGGCTGTCCTCGTTAATGGAGGCAGTTTTGATCTATATGGGACACACATGTAGTAAGCCAAAGAAAACAGCCCACATTAGTACAATCCAGTGTACGGTGTAAATTGGATTCTCACCATCTGCAATTTTTCTGGCGACGAATTTAAGAGTTTCATCAAGTAATATTACTGGAATTGAAAATTTCATTACTGTCAGCCATTCTTCAACTGTCAATGGACAAACTTGGAATACAACCTAAAAGTATTAAATCTCTAATTAAAACTGAAGTTAATTTTAGAGAGCAGGTATAATTACAGAAAGAACTTCAACATAGAGAATGACAAAGTGGAGAGTGAAGGAAAGAGCCATCGATCCAATTAGCCACCAGTTGCACCATGGGGGCATGGCAATTAAAGACTGATTCTCTGATAAACTGAAAGTAAGTCATCAATTAAATGACCAAATTATAATACATAATTATGAAAAGTTTTAGATTATTGTGCTTCTGTACTGTAAGAATTGCTTACGTATAATTTAAACTTCTAATAATACTTTACCTGTTCATGGCATTCAACATCTCAATAGTTACAAGTACCGAAAGAGCCATAGTCATGGGATGAGGATCGTTAAAGACTTTACAGTCAACACCCTTAAAATCTGCCCCTGCAGAAGAACACTGCAAGTGGTGAGTCTAAAAAATAATACAAATTTTAAATATAAATATCTATTAGCTTAATTCTGTTATTCATACCAATTGATAGTAGCTCATTTGCGGGCCCTCTGGAGAAAACATAAACCACCAAGCAGCAGCACCAACGGTGGCAGCACCAACATAACCACCAATAGCCAAATACCTAAAGAATAACCAGCCTGATATTAGAGATTCATCAGCTTTACGTGGTGGTTTATTCATGATGTCTAAATCAGGTGGGTTAAAACCAAGAGCAGTAGCTGGAAGACCATCAGTTACCAAATTAACCCACAACAGTTGTACTGGGATAAGAGCTTCAGGCAAACCAAGTGCGGCAGTCAAGAAAATAGAAACTACTTCACCAATGTTAGAAGAGATCAAGTAACGAATGAACTGCTTCATGTTGTTGTAGATGGCACGACCTTCCTCAACAGCAGCCACAATAGATGAGAAATTATCATCAGCTAGTACCATCTCTGATGCCGATTTAGCTACTGCAGTTCCTGATCCCATGGCAATACCAATCTCTGCTTTTTTCAATGCTGGGGCATCATTTACACCATCACCAGTCTACAGAGTAAGATATATAAGATAATATTCCAAAATTTATTCTTTTATATTTAAATAAAATAATTTTGAACATGCCAAAAAAATCCCGTTGCTAATCGCTGAAAAATTTCTAAAATAAGCTTCCTTAACATTTTTTATCAAATACATTGCAAAAATTAAACAAAAGTAATGAATAACTTTATACAGCTATATTAAAATTCTTCTAAAATCTATTTTTTGAAAATAGAAAATCGATTGTAATTTCTGTATAACAAACAGAAGAAGAATGATCTCATAGCAAAATAAACACTAAGTTATTAATATATGTATATCCATTAATAAAAAAAAATGTCAATGTTCCACTAAATATGAAAAAACAACTTACCATAGCAGATATTTCATTCATACTTTGTAAATATTCAACAATCTTAGATTTGTGAGCAGGCTCAACACGAGAAAACAGCCTAGCACGAGCGCAAGCAGCCTTTTGTTCAGCTGGAGATAAATCGTCAAATTCACGTCCAGAATAAGATTTTCCAGTACTATCTTCATTTTCACCGAATACACCAATACGTCTACAAATGGCTTCTGCTGTTGCTTTGTTGTCACCAGTAATAACAATTACACGAATACCAGCTGCACGGCATCTAACAATAGAGTCAAATACTTCTTTGCGTGGGGGATCCAACATACCAACTACACCAACAAAGGTTAAATTAACTTCATAAGTATAGAATTTGGAGGAATCTCCAAGATCCATTTCTTCCGGTTTCATGGGGTTGTCACCCGTAGCAAGAGCTAGACAACGAAGGGTATCACGTCCACAACCATATTGTGCAGTCAGTTCAACAATACGTTTCTTTAAATTGCTAGTTAGAGGAACCTTCTGCGTACCAACACGTGCATGCGTGCATCTATCTAAAACACCTTCAGGTGCACCTTTCACAAAGAGTTTGGGTCCATTTCCTAAACGAGACGGCTTAAGAGGTACACAGTAGGAAGACATTGATTTCCGATCACGTGAGAATTCTAAAGTAAATTCTTTTTTCCATTTACTTTCAATGTCCTGTCTTACACAAATTGCAATTTGACGGCGGTCTCCAGTTTTAGTCACATTAAAAGGATTCATTTTTTCAGCTAAAACGATAAGGGCAGTTTCAGTAGCTTCACCAACCTTTTCAAAGGTTTGTTTAAACTCGTTGAAATCAATAGACGAATCATTGCACATAATACAAATGGTACCTAATTCCTGAAGAGCATCAAATTCGCCGCATTTTACCTTCTGTCCTTTAAGAAATATCTCACCAATAGGTTCATATGTCGAACCGGTAATTTCAAATTCATGAAAACTGCTATCATTCCCTTCAACCTTGTCAAATATGAACATACGGGATACAGACATTTGGTTGGTGGTTAGTGTACCAGTTTTATCAGAACAAATTACGGAGGTACAACCAAGAGTTTCTACAGAAGGAAGTGATCTTACAATAGCGTTTTTCTTGGCCATACGACGAGTACCTAATGCCAAACAGGTAGTGATAACAGCAGGTAAACCTTCTGGGATGGCCGCTACCGCCAAAGCAACAGCAATTTTGAAATAATAAACAGCACCCTTAATCCAAGACCCACCATGAGCAGGATCATTAAAGTGACCAATATTAATAGCCCACACAGCTACACAAATAACAGATATGACCTTAGATAATTGTTCACCAAACTCATCAAGCTTTTGTTGGAGAGGAGTTTTTATTTCTTCTGTTTCTGACATTTCAGTTCTAATTTTACCGATAGCGGTGTTAAGACCAGTACCAATAACTATACCACGGGCTTTACCCGCTGCCACATTAGTACCAGAGAAAAGAATGTTTTTTTTATCTTGATTCACAGCACGTAGGTCAGGAATGGGTTCAGTGTGTTTGATTACGGAAACGGATTCACCGGTCAAAATGGACTGATCAATACGTAGTGTTGTAGAGAAAATTTTAGTGAGACGGATATCAGCAGGAATCTTGTCACCAACAGATATCTCAACAATGTCGCCAGGTACAATTTCGTTCGCCCTAATTTTTTGTACTCCAGATTTATCTCCTCTAATAACTTTACCCATTTCAGGTTCATATTCCTTAAGGGCTTCAATGGCAGACTCGGCATTTCTTTCCTGTAGTGGAAAATTGTAGTAAGTGATTAAAAAAAAACTGTATTAGGATCTCCTATAAAGGGAGAGACACACATTCCGCACTATAGGTTAAAATAATATAAATTTTGTAAGAATGAAAACACCTTTTTTTTTGTGAGTGAACAAATTGTCCACTAGCCACGTCAGCATCAAGTGAGACAAGTACATGAACAAAAAAGTATTTCGTCACAAGTCTAAAATTTTTTCTATTTACATAGAATTTTATGTTTAATTTAATTCAATATGAACACAGCAAATTAACAAATTCGAAGACATGTAATGAGATAAAATTGTCAACTGTGGAAAAAACAAAAAAAAATAATCACTGTATCATAGTTCATTTTGATTTAAATTGAACATTATATACAAATATCAAAAATTGCATTTCTACTAACTGGAAGTAAAACACTTTTTGATCGTTAGCTTGTCCAAACTAACACGGTTCGTAGACAAATTTCTTAGTCACAAAAAAAATTTACATTTTTATATGTTGCAAAACAAATTATTTTATATAACAGAAAATAAGTTTTATTTTTTTTAATCGATCTTTTGCCCAAATAATTTTTTGTAGACTCCGAAGTAGGAAAAGATTGCTAATGTCTTGCTTAAATAATCAATTAATATAATTATAACAGTACAATAACATGCACATTAAATAAGTTGTTCTTATCGCACAAGAATTAATTCAAAAACTGTGATTTTTAAGTGGATTCAAATAAGCAGAATGTCACAAATGAGTCTTAATTACATTATGCAAAGGCAGTATAATTCCAAGTTATAGAAGTTCAATTAAATGTTATAACTCTGTGGTTAACATTTTAAGAAAAAGTAAAAAAAAAGTTTTAAATGAAAAAACATTTTGATTGTCATTTTGAAAAGCCAAAAAGGGTTCTGAATGTATCATTCAGAATAGTAATTAATGTATATTGTATACTGGGTGTAACGTAAAGGTTGGGAATAAATTAAACGGTGGATTATTTGGTTTAAAAAATAATTTTTTCTCATATGAAGTTATGCTCTACGGGTTTTCTTTTCCAAGCTACAGGGCGCTAAAAAGTTTCAAAAAATTTAGTTTTTCTCTAATAAATTTCGAACATTATAATATAATGGAACGAAATTTTAGCCTTAGCTTAATTTGATAATCCCTTAGTAACGGGAAAAAATTAACTTTGTAAGTTACTCAGTGGCACGCGTACAGATTGTACCATAAGGTTTTTCGAAGAAAATTGTGGTACGCCACTGGTAAAAACATCTTTTTAACAGTGGCATAAATAACAAAAGCATTATGAAGTACGCTTTGACTCAGCCACCGAACTTGGTCAAATAGGCATTGAAAAAAAATTTTTGCATTGAAAATGATATTAAAAAACTAAATTTTTTGAAATTTTTTAACACCCCGCAGCTTGGAAAAGAGAACCCGTAGAGCATAATTTTATATGACAAATATTTATTTTTTAAAATAAAAAATCCACTGTTTAATTTATTCCCAACCTTTATGTTAATATCCACAATTTATTTTCATTTTGATTTAATTGTCACAAAGATTTATAGATATATTATAATAGTTTTGGTAGATTTGATTAAGATCGAGTGTATTAATAATACAGGGTGGTCCAGGTTTTAATCAGGAAACTTCCCCAGGTGGAAGAACAAATTATCTTAAGCTAAACGTGTGGGTTGTGGTTCACTTTCTTTTGTCATCATTTATTTATCTAAATAAAAGTAAATATTCACTACCTAATTTTAATTACCGGTAACCAACCAATGGTGAACATATGGGATGTCAGTACCACTAGGAGGAGCTTCAGAATTATGACACCACTAAGTATTCTGAAATTGGAAAAATTTTTCTTTAAACTGCCATTGATAATGGAGAGCACTCGAAATTTTGAGGTTCCTAGTGGTATTGACCCCCCTCCATATTTTCACCATACATTAATGATAAATTTTTGTTAGTGTTTTGTCTCAATAATAGCATGGGGATTTTCGTCACTTCAAATATGCAAATTCTATTTGGAAAGCGGATAGCATAAATCCGAACAGCTTCAGATCGATTTTAAGTCAAGCTGAAATTTTTTTGTAGGGAATAGGGGCTTATAATAAACGAAAAAAAAAATAAATGCGTGAGCCGGGGCGGCGGACGGTTGATTTGGGGGGTTGAAAAGTTATGAAAAATTGTATCATTGGGATTTCTAGCGAAAGTTGACGTCAAACAAAACAGTACTTATTTAATACAAAAGTTGTAGATCATGCAAAAATCTACAACTTTTGTAGAGGTCATTTTTTAACATAACCTCAAAATTTCCGAGAAAAATGCGAAAAACAGGTTTTTTCTGATTTTTCGTTTTTTATATCTCATTTCCGCAATAATGTAATTTTGACGAAACTTGGTGACAGTATACCTTTCTCTGTCTTAAATAATCTCAAATTTTTCTAGATAAAAAAATCAAGAAGTTTCTGAGATATTCATTTTTTCAGCCTAACACTTTTTTTCAAAGAAAAATTCTACTTAAAAAATCTTCTTACGGCGTTCTGCGGCTAATCATTTTTTTCGTTTTGACATACTTTTTGGTGAAATAAAAAAAATTGTAATCACAGTTTAAAAACATGCTCAAAAATGTAAAAAAAGTAAAGAATGACTTGCAGCAATGAATTTTTCAGTAATTGTTGATAATTTGTTTAAATTAAAAAAAAAATCAAAAACTGATTACGCCATTCAATTGTACGGAAAAAATACAAAAAAAATTTTTCATTGTTTGACCCAAAACTATTTTTATACAGTATTGCTATAAACATCAAGTCGAATAGTGCGTTAATTTGGGATAATTTGCTGTGGACTGTAGGTCTGGTTCAGAAACTGCTAACGTTGAAACACAAAATTTTTTTAATTGATAATAACTGATATGTAATAAAAGTAATGCATGAAATGACAGAGCGTGCTTCTTATTGGTCGCTGTCTCACGCACTGGCGGCTGTGGCCTCGCGGCTCACTGCTCAGGCACAGCTTAATAATATATAGTAATGTCAATATTGTAATTATTCGTTACTTTTTATCCGTTACTTGAATAAGTAACGAATACTGAGTAATCGATGAGAAAAGTATTCGATACTGATACTTTTTAAGTTTCGAACATGTAATCACGATAATCGGTAATACTCGGAGTCGGTTCGAAATATTTACTGAACGCGTGAATTTCAGATTTGTCTCGTAGATACAATATTTTGTATCGGGTATCGGGTCTCGGAATATTTATCATGTACTCGTTCGACGAGTATCGCAAGGAAAAAGTAGTGGCGTAGTCGTCAACCTATAGTATTGTTACTTAAGATAAAATACCTTTTTGTTGACATTTAACATTTGACAGCTGTAAAATATATTTAATCAGTAATTAACCAATGTAATTATTTAATTCGTAGTTTGCTGCAGTATAGTAGATACCTATGCACCTGAAGAACGTAAATAATATATAAACATACAAAACTTAAATTATTTATATATTTATTAACATTTAAATAAATAATTATTTTCTAAATTTATTTATTTTAAACACAAAAAAAATATATATATTCTACTCTTGTCTTATAGAAATTAGTCTTATAAAAATAGAAATACCTAACGAAAAAATAAATATCCAAAATAACAATTAACGTAATTTATCAATTCAAAACAATTTACTGTTTTGTGCGAATGCCTACTACTACAAAGTTTTATGAATAAACAAAAAATCGTTGCAGTTTAGAAAAATGATTTTGTTTACATACTTCGATTTTAATAATCTATTATTGCGCCGTTCTGTTATTATTTGACTTGCCTTAGAGAATATACGTTCGCTTGGAATAGATGTAGCCACAATGGATAAAAGTTTATTTAGCCGGCCGAACTATTCATGTACTCAGTAACGTACTCAGTAGGTAACGAATACAAAGTAACGAGTACTCAAGATAAAACTAACGAATACCCTGAGTACTAAAAAGTAACTGTATTTGACATCACTAATAATATACTCAGCTATGAATGTACGGTCGGGTCGGAACCCACCCGTCATACGCTGTGTGACGGTTCTTCTTCTTCATCTTCATCATCTAGTGGTTGGTCCTAATAAGTCCCATAGCACTGCGGCCTAATTAGGCCTATTGTGCGTCCCACTACTAGTCCTATTCAGTAAGTAGATTTGTCCTTTTTACAAAGTCCAAAAGCTTCCTTGCTGACACTTCTCTCAGTTTCTTGGGTTCGAAATAGGGTCTCCCAAGGAGCGCCATTCTGCTACGTGCAAATCCCGGGCACTCGCCCAGGATATGCAGAGAAGTTTCATCCGCCGATTCACATCCTCGGCAGACCGAACTGTCTACAAGCTTTAGCTTATGTAGATGTTTCCTAAAGTGACAGTGTCCCGTTATGAGTCCTGTCACTCTCCTGAGCCGGATTCTGTTCAAGCTCAGTAGTTCATTCGCTCTTTCCTTCAAAGGATACTCCATGAGCTCCTTAGAATGGCTATGTCCTGGCCTTGAAGTCCAGTATTTCCTGTGTTCTGTCTCAGTCCATTTGCCCAGAGCCCGCCTGACCACACTGGGAAATGTGCCACAGAAGGGCTCCGGGCTGTGTGTGACGGTTAGTCACATTTGAATTCAAACATAGTGAATAAATAAAATAAATAATTTTTTTTTCCGTATGATCGATTAGTGTACTTATTTTTTTTTAAAGTTTGATGAATTCATAGATATACAGTGTGTCCAAGATAAGGATGGGATAGCATTAGGATCTAGGAAACGGTAAGAGATACGGGGTGGCTCAGATTAGAAAAAAGTTGTTTTTTGTACCTAACAATATGTTGTTGTAAAATTAAATAAGTTTTAAAATTTCGGGTAGTTCCGGAGATATCCGGATAATTTTTTCTGGCTTTATTTGAAAACGAATTTTAAAATAAATTACATATTTACAATTCCACTTTTTTCGCTCTATACAATAGCGTCAACATTTTTGCAATCCAACGTTTCGTCTTCGAGGGGCCATCATCGGGTTAATTTTTTTTAAATACGTCGCTGCTATTTATATGACAAAATCTAAAGTCATTTTTAATTCTGAATTAGAGATAATTCCTATTGTAATCGCTTAAAAAGTTTTTAGCTTGTTTTAGCTACAATTTAAAATTTTTCCTGAGTACGGCTCTGAACGCTTTCAAATATCTATTGGACGAAGCCATAACAGTATAAAAGTCAATACCGCACAAAATATCCAACAGTTTTTTAGTACTGTTAGCAATACTAATTAGAAATAATAAAATATTCCATAAATTCATATAATTTTTTTATTAGATACAACTTTTTAAATTATGGATTGAAAAATATTGTTGGATATTTTGTGCTGTATTGACTTTTATTCTCTCCTCTCTCTCTCTCTATCTATCTCTCGCTCTCTCTCTCTCTCTCTCTCTCTATATCTCTCTCTCTCTCTCTCTCTCTCTCTCT
>NW_019417332.1:51957-57362 GCF_000390285.2 Anoplophora glabripennis | reverse complement strand
CCCCTCTCTCTCCCTACCTCCCTCCCCCCTCTCTCCATCCCCTTCTCTCTTTCTTTCCCTATCTCCCCCCTCTCTTTCTTCCCCCTCTCTCTATCTCTCCATATATCTCTCTCCTTCTCTCGATATCTCTCTCATTCTCTCCATATCTCTCTCTCATTCTCTCCATATATCTCTCTCATTCTCTCCATATATCTCTCTCATTCTCTCCCTATCTCTCTCTCTCTCTCGCAAAATTTTTAATGATAGCTAAAAACCTTTTTTACAGTATTACAGTATTACAGTAGTAATATCATCTAATGCAGAATTAAAAATTACTAGATTTTGTCATTAAAATAGCAGCGATATATTTAAAAAAATTAATCTGATGATGGCCCCTCGAAGACGAAACGTCGGATTGCAAAAATGNATCCCTATCCCCCTCCCCCCTCTCTCCATCCCCTTCTCTCTTTCTTTCCCTATCTCCCCCCTCTCTTTCTTCCCCCTGTCACTCTCTCCCTCTCTCTATCTCTCCATATATCTCTCTCCTTCTCTCGATATCTCTCTCATTCTCTCCATATACCTCTCTCATTCTCTCCATATATCTCTCTCATTCTCTCCATATATCTCTCTCATTCTCTCCATATATCTCTCTCATTCTCTCCCTATCTCTCTCTCTCTCTCTCTCTCTCGCAAAATTTTTAATGATAGCTAAAAACCTTTTTAAGCGATTACAGTAGTAATATCATCTAATGCAGAATTAAAAATTACTAGATTTTGTCATTAAAATAGCAGCGATATATTTAAAAAAATTAATCTGATGATNAAAAACCTTTTTTACAGTATTACAGTATTACAGTAGTAATATCATCTAATGCAGAATTAAAAATTACTAGATTTTGTCATTAAAATAGCAGCGATATATTTAAAAAAATTAATCTGATGATGGCCCCTCGAAGACGAAACGTCGGATTGCAAAAATGTTGACGCTATTGTATAGAGGCAAAAGTGGCAATGTAAATGTGCAATTTATTTAAAATAGATGTTTATAGCAGTACTGTACAAAAATAAAGTTTTGGGTCAAACAATAACACATTTTTTAAATTTTTTTCTGTAAAATTGAATAGTGTAATCAATTTTTGAATGTTTTTTAATTTAAACAAATTATCAACAATAACTGAAAAATTCATTGATGCGTCATTTTTTATTTTTTTTTTTTGCATTTTTGAGCATGTTTTTGAACTGTTATCACAGATTTTTTTACTTCAGCAAAAAGTATATGTCAAAACGATATTATCCGCAGAACTCTACGATGATTTTTTAAAGTAGAATTTTTCTTTGAAAAAAAAAGTGTTTCAGGACGAAAAAAATGAATATCTCAGAAACTTCTTGATATTTTTATCTACAAAAATTTGAGGTTATTTAACACAGGGAAAGGTATACTTTCACCAAGTTTCGTCAAAATTAAATTATTTTTACGAAAATGAGAAATAAAAAACGAAAAATCAGAAAAAACCTGTTTTTCACATTTTTCTCGGAAATTTTGAGGTTATGTTAAAAAGTAGCCTCTACAAAAGTTGTAGATTTTTGCATGAGCTACAACTTTTGTATTGGATACTTTTTTTGTGTAACATCAAGTTTCACCAGAAATCCCAATGATACAATTTTTCATTACTTTTCAACCCCCCAAATCAACCCTCCGCCGCCCCTGCTTACGCATTTATTTTTTTTAGGTTTATTATAAGCCCTTTTACCATTTCCACTTATAAAAGTCCAGGGAACATTTTTTTTTTCTCCAAGTGTAATTTGGTTGGACTAGAAACCTTGCAAAATATGACACAAAAATTGAGAGGAATAAGAGTTATATTACCTATGGCAAAATGTTAAAATAGTAATTTTTACAGGGCCATATTAATTTATTAATTTGATTTAAGCATACTATCTCTCTAACTCCACCACTGGTTGTAGAGGATATTATGAGGATATTAGAGGATATTATGTACCAATTGTCAGTACATTCTCTCCACTTAATCGAAAGCAATAAAAAAAATCAATATTTTCCAAAATTTCTTTAACACTCTGTATCTCGAAAACAAACGAAATTTAGACAAATATATAGGACTTTTTATATGTTTTGAGGTCCCCTATCATGTGGTGCTATGCAATGCACTTTTTTCCATGTCACACTGTATATACATTTTAAAGTACTTACAGACAAAAGCAGAATTTAAATCATGCAATGTTTTCTAGTTTAACCATGTAAATTTCAGTTAAGCATAAAACTTAGTAATAATTTAAGCTGATGAGGCTGTATATAACTTTCATCAATCTTGAAAAGATCATATAGGTATCTTATATGATTGTAATGTATGTGATGGATATGATGTATGTGATTGGTGTTTGAAAACTCAGTCTATAACATAGAATTTGTATTAAAATGTTTCCACATTGCAATATATGTGAATAGTCTGTTCTAACATAAAATTAAAAATTATTTATTTACAATATAAAATTATATGAACAAAATGTTTACATCTGCAAAATGAATCCATATATCTAAACCTACACCCAAATTATTTACCTTGAGAGCAATAAATCATGTTTAAAACTTAAAATCTGATTAATATCTAAGATACACACAGATTAACTTACCTGCCACACACCAACTACTGCATTTGCAATTAAAATAAGAAGAATTACAAAAGGCTCTACGAATGCTGTGAAGGCTCCATCGTGCTCTTCAAATAAAGCTAGTACCTGGAAAAATCATATAAGAATACATAGTTTTATTTATTTTTTCATCGATATGTATGATATTTCCTTCTGCCTACTGCTTAGAAATGAGATACAAAGGTTTACATTCTAATCACTTCAAGAATATATAAAAAATTTGGTGATGACAAATGTTCTAGACAAAGAACTGAAGATATTTTATGAAATACCACTGAAACTACCTATCAAAAACATAAAACTATTCTAGTTCAGTAATTTACCTAGATATATCGTCGGTTAAGAATGTGGTAAAATATACTTTTGCAATCACTTGACATTAGCCAGCCACACATGAAAACTTCAGAGTGCAGGATTAACATGTGCTGTTCAAAGATCACACACAAAACTGTTGATCAGTAAAGAATATACAGGGTGTTTGTAAATAAGAGCGAAATATTTTAAGAGGTGGTTGCCGAAGTTATTTTGTGAAAAAAATCATATAAACTTAGGTCGAAATATGTCGTTTCCGAGATACAGTGTTTAAATTTTAATATTTTATTTATTTTTACTAATTATTTCAGAGTTTTAAAGATATTGTATCTCGGAAAGCATATTTCGACCTACGTTTATATGAATTTTTTTCACAAAATAACTTCGGCAACCACCCCCTAAAATATTTCGTACTTATTTACAAACACCCTGTATATAAAAACTTTGAAGAGCAAGTCTGACGTGTGTTATTTAAAGAGCATATGCTAAAAGCGTTGGTTTGTGAAGTGTCACAATCAAATGTCACACAATCCATTCCAAAGTAATTGTGAAAAATCAGTAAATGTAAATGCAGATAAGTTATACCCTTATTTATATAATAATATAGTTAGACAAACAGTAGATGGTGACATTCCCTGTCATCCTTATTAGTGGTATAGTGATGATAATGATGATGATAGTTGTGGTGAACAAAACAAATTTTTAATTTTTTTTTCTTATGCCTAGCCTAGCCTTCACTGTTCACCTAGGCCTAAGCCTAGGTGAACATTGAATGATGACAATTTCCATAGATTATGTGCCGAATACAATATTATAACTTTAGCTATAAGGAGAGTATTAGCGGATGTTATTAATTTGTATAAAATTGTTAATAGTAAAATCGATTATGATCAATTAGTAAAATATATTTTTAATATACCTTGCAGGCCATTTAGGTCTTTCCGACTTATTCTTTATTCCAGTACAGAATGGTGCTCTCTGACAATGATATTTGTAACAGTTTGCACTTATTTTCTTCTTGTTTAGTTTCTTTTAAGAGATTGTTCAACTGTGTACCTACTTTAATAATATTACGAAATTTGTAATTTTACAACTCTTCAGTATGTTTGCTTGATGTACATTTGTTAAATTTAATGGATACTGTAGTGGGTTTTTCGTATGTTTAAATGACGACAATAACGACGATGACAATGATGATGGTGCTGGTGGCGATGGTGGTGCTGCGGATGATGACGATTATGAGATTATAATGATAGTAATGGTGGTGAAGCATGTGTTTACAAATACATATATGGATATAATAATATTAATACTTATTATTATCATTAAAATTTATAAATATGGGTAAAATATCGTGAAAACTGTTGTTTATGATATAAAACAAATTAATAAAAAACTTACTTATTTAAAGGTTTATCACCAAGTTATTTTAAAATCATTTAGGGTAAAATAACTAATCTTAACCAGTAGATAATTATATACTCTACTACAAAAATCAGAGGCATTTTTCTCCGAGCCAGCTAGATTAGTTTTTTCTATAAATTATGGTGTATTATAAAATTGAATATTACAATTTTTTTAAAGTTTCTATTAATATACAGGGTGAGTCAGTTTTTTGTAGTAGGATTTTAACAGTTGATAGAGAATCATTTTTTAATAAGAAAAGTTCCTATAAACGTAGAACGCTTCGTTTGTGACATATAGTGTTGAAAACAAACTTTTTTTACGAATTTTTCTTAATATCTAAAAGATCAACATATATTGAACTGAAATTTGGTATTAATAACACATTGGTTATGGTGAATAAAACAAAGATATCTGTTATCCATTTCACACACCAGTGACGTGCCTGAGGTGGGTTACTGCCCCCTTTAAAAAAATAATTCGTACGCCCGTGGATTTTTCTGGAAAATAACATAATTTCTAAATTTTTTAATCAATTCTAAACAAAACAGCTCTCTTTAAATTTTTTATAAAATGAACGGTTTTTGGTTAAATTCATTTGGCATGAAACTGTTCCAACGATATTGGTATATATACAGGGTGTAACTAAATAAGTGTAAAATATTTAAGGGGGTGATTCCTCGTCGAAAAAAAGATAGGATCTTTCATATAAAGAAACTTCATTGGAGCATCCCTTGTTAAGATACAGCCCCTTAAAGGGGGTACATAAAATTTGTTTAACAATTTTTTTCACAAGCACTAAACAAGTTACAATATTGAAATTAACCTGACATTTTCTACTACCAAAAAGACACTTAGCCAGTAATTTATTTGGTTTACCCCATGGTTGTAAGGGGTGGAAAACGCAACCCCTAAAATTTATTTCCAACGTAATTTTTTGTCTTATTATTTTTTTACCATTTAAAAATTTATTTCCGATAGCCTGTTTCATTCTAAAAAAAAATGTCTCTTGAATTTTTTGCCCAAATTAAACCAGTTCGCAG
>NW_019417332.1:29713-46913 GCF_000390285.2 Anoplophora glabripennis | reverse complement strand
GTTGTTGTATTTGTTACCAATTTTTTTCAAAACCGATTTATCTCGCAAACCGTTCATTTTTTCGAAATAAATAAAGAGTACCATTTTTAAAGAAAAACCTTCAGAGTATCTAATAATAATATTTTCAGTTTGATAAAATTACTTCTGTCAAAATTTTGAGAAAAATTGTGATAGGGCCAGTCCGTTTCTGGACACCTGATAATAGCAAAAAGTTGATTTTAGCATCAAATCGTAGAGCTCCATGTGTAATACAACGTACGAAAATTTTATTAAAATATACAGGGTGGTTTCAAAGTTATAACCCTAAACGTTAATTTCTAGGTACCCCTTTGACCCCCCATAACTCCGTTAGGGGGCACATTAGGAAAAAAAATTATAGGAAGGACTAGTTTTATTTTGACCTCCCCTATACACTCCCGAGAGATTAGGAGGTACTTACCGGACACCCTGTATACATACAGGGTGATTTTTAAGTTGGGTAAATCCTTCTACTGCCAAATAAAGCTAAGAAAAATAAATATTTTTTTCCTTTACCACTTTTTCGAAATATCAATATTAACGAAAGTACAGTGTGTTAAAGTTTTGTTTAAAAATTTTAAAAATGAATTTTTTTCTACGAAACCGCTTGTGATACGTTAATGAAATTTTACAGGCGTTGATAATTCCAAAAGTCGCATATTATTCGATAAGCAGAATATTTCTAAATCTATCAGTGGGGCACGTACCAACAGATAATTCAATATTTTTTTAAGAAAAAATGGTACGCTACTATTTTTTCGAAACATAAAAATAATTTTTGATTTCTCTGTTCAGTTCTGAAGAAGAAAGCTCTCTTGAGTTTTTTTCACACGACTCATAGTTTTCAAATAAAAAAAAAAGAAATAGTTTTATTCCACATTCAAAATCAAATGTAACATTCAAAATTACTTAAGTAGGTATGTTACGAAAATTTTACTAAACTTAATCTAACTGATATGCTCAAAATGAGTTACATTTACTTCGGCGCATAGTTCAGCTTGACGTAACCACTGTTCAGTCACCGCGCGAAGTAAAGAAACTGGTTTCCCTCTAATCGTAATAGCAGCCTCCTCTATGCGTCCAATCAATTCTTCCACTGTTTGCACAGGAATTTGGTATACTAAGGATTTCATGTAGCCCCACAAAAAAAAAGTCACATGGTGTCAGATCTGGAGATCTCGGAGGCCACTCCACTGGACCACCTCGACCAATCCATTTATTTCGAAAAGTATTGTCCAAGAACAATCGTACCTCCCTACTGAAGTGGGGGGTGCTCCGTCTTGCAGAAGCTACATGTTTTGCCTAACTTTCAATGGCAGTTCCTCCAAGAGAACTGGCAGATCATTTTGCAAGAAGTTTAAATAATTTTCGCCCGTTAAACGATCTGGTAAAATATGTGGTCCAATGAGCATTCCATTCACAAGTCCTGCCCATACATTGACGGAAAATCGATGTTGAAAATTGGTTCTTCTAACAGCATGTAGATTTTCTATAGACCAAAGGTGCGTATTTTGCAAGTTATTTATACCGTCACGAGTGAATTGTGCTTCGTCCATAGCTAAAATGGTTTTAGAAAAATGTTCATCATCTGCATGCTTTTGTAACAGCCATTCACAGAATTGAACTCTGCGTGGATGATCGGTAGGTTGTAGCGCCTGTACACGTTGAACGTGAAAAGGGTATAACTGATTTTCGCGTAATGTTCTCCATACCTTGGTTTGACTCACTTCGACCTGTCTCCGAGTGCTTCTTGTTGGGTCTTCCTCGATAAGTTGTAAAACTTGATCTTCGATTTGAACATTTTCACGTTGTCGGGGTCTCCCTGCATGACCTCCGCGATATTCCTTTAATTTACCAGTTTCTCTGGTTCTTTGAACTACATTGAGGAATTGACGGTGTGAAGGACTGACTCGCAACGGAAATCGTTCAGCGTATAAGCGAGATGCAGCAGCGGCATTTGTACGACACTCCCCGTAAATAATCAGCATATCAAGTAATTCGTTATTTGAATAAAGATAAGCCATTTTTGTATTGGTACTTTAATAATTTTACGGAAGCAATTAAATTGACAGGACATTGGTTGACAATAGGAATAAACAAAAACAAAATGTGAAAAAGTGTGATTTGATTTTGAATTAAAGTTACATTTGATTTTGAATGTGGAATAAAANGGAAATCGTTCAGCGTATAAGCGAGATGCAGCAGCGGCATTTGTACGACACTCCCCGTAAATAATCAGCATATCAAGTAATTCACTATTTGAATAAAGATAAGCCATTTTTGTATTGGTACTTGAATAATGTTACGGAAGCAATTAAATTGACAGGACATTGGTTGACAATAGGAATAAACAAAAACAAAATGTGAAAAAGTGTGATTTGATTTTGAATTAAAGTTACATTTGATTTTGAATGTGGAATAAAACTATTTCTTTTTTTTTTATTTGAAAACTACGAGTCGTGTGAAAAGAACTCAAGAGAGCTTTCTTCTTCAGAAGTGAACAGAGAAATCAAAAATTATTTTATGTTTCGAAAAAACAGTAGCGTACCATTTTTTCTTAAAAAATATTGAATTATCTGTTGGTACGTGCGCCACTGATAGATTTAGAAATATTCTGCTTATCGAATAATATGCGACTTTTGGAGTTATCAACGCCTGTAAAATTTCATTAACATATCACAAGCGGTTTCGTAGAAAAAAATTCATTTTTAAACTTTTTAAACAAAACTTTAACCCCCTGTACTTTCGTTAATATTGATATTTCGAAAAAGTGGAGTTAGTGGGTAAGGAACAAAATATTTATTTTTCTTAGCTTTATTTGGCGGTAGGATTTACCCAACTTAAAAATGACCCTGTATATCCTAATCGGGGATCTCAGTCCTCAGGATATCCTCATGATATTTAAATAAGACAAGTAGATCTTATCAATATCCTAGTTGGGGATATCCCAGGTAAATCCAGACAGGATGTCCTGGAAATATCCTATGAAGATATTAAAAGCTGAACAATCTCCAATTTTGGGATATCCTAGGCAAATTCTAGAGTGATCCCATCCTGGGATGGTTCTTGGCTTGGCACAGTGCATGGTGCATGCGCAGTATGATATATTGACGTATGACCCGTATCTCGCCATTTTCTGTGTTTTCTTTGTTTTATAAGTGTGTGACTCAATGACGTTTTTATTAATTTGAAAAGTGGAAAGTGAAATTTAAAGCTTGTTATAGTATATTAAGCATTAAGAACGGTAAGGGTAATTTACCGTTCGAAGACAATGTTTCGCTTCGCTCAGCCTCCAATTGTGTCTGATTGTGAGAACGGTATAACTCTTAACGTTCGTGATGCTTATACTATTTTTTGCACGATCGCAATAAATGAAATCGAAATTATATATACGTATTTAATTTTTTATGTAACGTCAAAAATGACATTTCTGAATAAATTTGCGGAGCAGGTTTTTTGAAATCTACTGATGTTTATTGTTGTCGCGGCTTTCTTAATTGACGAAATTGACAGTTCTAGAATAGAATAGAAATTGAAAAAACATGTACTGCTCCAATTTCTGTAAGCAATTGTACAAACTGTACATTTAATTTCAACATTAATAAATATATTTAAAATACATCTTTCTTTTATATCAATTACCCACATTTAAAACTGAATTCTAGAAAACTCATTCCAAATCAATGCGATGTTGAAAATGTCTATTTTGACAGTTATTCACTTACCGTTTTAGAACGGTAAGTGAATTACTTACCGTTTTGTTAGCCTTAGCAACCAGTAAGCGCATCCTACTGTCGCAGAAACGAACATGGCAAGTGAACTAAAAAAGCTTGATCGTACAAAAAAATAGTTGTTAAGTGACGTGCATCAACTACCTGCTGATAGAAGTAAGTATTTAAACTACCTTTGGTATTAAGGTATTAATATCGTAGAATAAACATATAGGTTAGAATCGTATATAGTATTAACTAATTTTGTTCTTACTGTTTGAACTTAAAGAACGCATTAAAAAAACATGTTTTCAAATATTTTTTATATAGAGCCTAACTATTCAAAAATTAGTATAGTTCTTATTATCACCATTTGTAATAGATGTGTATAAGTGGTATCACCAAATCTACATACTATGTTCAAATATCTATAATTTTTAGTTTTGAATGTGTTGTATATAGGTGTTCTGACAAAGGATTGTAACCCATAAATTTAATTAATTTATTATAGTTCTGTAATATTTGTACCAACATTGTGAGTTATAAGGATTACAGTATAAATCGTAGGCAGAATTACGTATTATCTATTAGAATAGCTTAAATTTGATATCAACAGATTATAATGCTTAGTTCATGAAATTAGAATAGTCTTGTTAAATGTATTTAATGAAAATTTTTGTTTTGTCACTTGTCTACAATGTAAATATATTATTAACATACTTTTTCTACAAATTTACAGCTGGAATTTCAAAAGGACATTACACAAAAAATTGCCCAGAAAAAGATAATGGAGAGAGCATTAAAACATGCCGCGGCATGCAAATGAGAGACTATAAAAAGAGACCAGATCAACAGCACATAAGGAATAGTTATACATATAATACAAATAATAACTTAGTGGTGTATATAACTTTGTTTATATTCTGTAATAAAAAAGTTGGTTATATGTAGGTATCATAGAAAGAGTTGATTATATATATAATTACATGTGAAATTTGCTTTTTAAGTTTATATTTATAATGTGCAATAAATAAAAAAATCAGTTTAATTTAATTTTTTTATTCAAGAACTCGGTTTAAAAATAAGTGCTGTTAAAGTTTATATTTTATTCTCATGAAGTACTTTAGGTCTTATTTGTTCCAGTTTAAAAAAATGCCTCAAATCAGTTTTATGAATAATATGAACCATTGATCCGTATATCTAAATAATTTGGAGATGTTTCTGAAAATTTGTATGTAGTCTTAAATAGAAAAATATCTGCCAGTGGCTATGTTACAGAATTTTCTCGTCAGACTTTAGTAAGTGGGTGAGTAAAATGTTTAAAAAATACATACATGTATCAACGATGGAATACTTCTTGCAGAAAAATGTTAAAATGTCTTTAAATCTCATGAAAAGAGAATTTTAAAACTACCCTTTACGTATTTATGACGAATCTAATCGACATATCCAAAATATTGTATTGTTAATTTTTATTCCAGTGGTATTTAAAGAAATCAAATCTCGTATTACATATTATAACCGAATAGATAAATGATCAGATTTCCCTTTTAATTTTTTTGTCAATATTTTTTTGAATAAAAAATATTAGATGGAGTGGAAATGGCAAGCAAATGTTTTAGAAATTAGGTACGTATTTGATCTATAGAAATATTTAATATCACCCTGTAATTTTTTTATTAGCCCAATAAGTACTAAAAATGTGCTGTGCATAGCCCAGCTAATGTCCTGAGGACATCAACAGTAAAGCCTACGTTGTCCTCATTTGATCCACTGATAACCTGATAATAGCCCCGGCTGATGTCCTGAGGACATCAACAGTAAAGCCTAGGTTGTCCTCATTTGATCCACTGATAACCTGACAATGTCCTGTATATAGCCATGCGGATGTCCTCAGGACGTCAAAAGCAAAGCCCAGGCGGTTCCATTTGGATATCCCTGGTACATCCTGAGGTGATCGTGTACCTATCCGAGGATATCCTATATATCCTGAAAAGTTATCCTCAGTACATCCTACGAATGTCACTGTGCTCTGTGGGAAGTCTCTTAATCGGTTCTACACAAGAATGACCTGTGCGAATCCATAGCTTGTGTAGGTATGCTAATGTGTAATAAATATTTAATAATAAGTATTTGCGATTATGATAATTATGTAACTAATACTTCTTAAAGTAAAATACGCAGAATTTAGTTCAGATTTTATTTTAAATTCTCATCTATATGAAGGCTTAGGAATTTTGTATAAGAAATTTTTTAAGACTTATTTATTATTTATATGTATAAATAAGGATGACAGAGATTATCGTCTGGTGTTGTTGACTGATTATCTAACTATATTATGGCCCCTCTTCATGATGGACCATGTACTGCAATTGGCCATTGGAGGTAATTGTAACTAGAGACCATCACATGCCATTGCTATCAGTCACACGTTGGCTGATATTTGACGTTTTAGTAATGTCATAGTATTCTACATTTAATCCATCCACCAACTAGAGTCTCTAGGTTGATCAAGTACCCTAAAAGTTGTTCCTGTTTTGTACCAAAAGGACTATTTGGCAAATGGCACTTGGTGTTTGACATTTCTAAATATTTCGCTCCATATTAAACACTACCTACGTTTTTTATATTTAATTGCTATTTAAATAAAAAAAAAAAAACTATCAAAATTTAATCATCTGTACTATTTTAGATTCAAAGTTTGAATTACTGTCAAACAAAATGTTCAAAATTATTTTGTTTATTGACCCTTATGAGAAAATCCAATAAAATAAAAGTTTGAATAGTACTTACGAAGTTTTACTTTTAACCTAATACATATTAATTTTTTTACATGCTTCAAAAATATATTGAATTTCAAGATTGGTAACATAGGATTTGCCCCAAAATGAAAAGTGATTGCAATACTTTATCAAACTTGGGATTTTACTAAAAAATTCCTTCAACTTAAATATATTTTCACTTAATCATCTATTTATGAAAGTTAAATATTAATAATGAATAACTTATGAATACAAAATTTCTAAATTTACAATATACCTACTGAAAATCATATATTACATGAAACACATTTTTCTATACATACAGGGTGTTAAAAAAAGAGTGTAAAATATTTAAGGAGGTAATAGTATGAACCAAAATAAGCAGAAAAGTCTCAATAAACATGGGTCCGCAAAGTAACGGTTGCGGAGATATGGAATGTTTTATGTTTTTTAGCCCCTTTTTTTATTTTGCAAAAACGTTGTGTATTTTCTTATAATAGTTGGTTGATGTTTAGTGAAATAAACAGTACGTATTTGACAGTTGTTCTCAGTGCACAAGTTTTCTTTCGCTATGGCTGGTTACTCTAACGCAGAATTAACAGACATGCATTTCATGTATGGTCGTGCTAATGGGAACGCCACCGAAGCGCGACGTCTTTATGTTGACGCTTATCCAAATCGCCAGATTCCTTCACAACGCATGTTTGGAAGAATTCACCAAAGATTGCGTGATACCGGTTCCTTGAGCAAACAGTGCCATTTATCCGGAAGACCAAGGTCGGTATCCACTCCTAGAGCAGAAGAAGAAATTCTAGCACTGGTAGAGCAGAATCCAGGTACGAGTGTGCGGAGAATATCAGCCGAGGTAGGAATTAGTGGTCCTCTTGTTTGGAGAATCCTTCACGAGCAACTGCTTTATCCATACCATGTGCAACGAGTACAGGCCTTAAATCCAATAAATGATCATCAAGCACGTTTGGTTTTTTGCCGCTGGTTTCTACGTCATGATGCTGAAGACCCTCGTTTTCTTGCAAACATTCTTTTTACTGATGAGGCCGGGTTCACAAGAAATGGAGTGTTTAATTTTCACAATACGCATATTTGGGCCGACGAAAATCCTCATGCTCTAATAGAATCTGGACATCAGGCACGTTTTTCATTAAACATTTGGATGGGTATTGTAGGTGACAGGTTTCTAGGTCCTGTTGTTTTACCAAACCGATTAACAGGCGCTGCTTACCTCAACTTTCTGCAGAACACACTGTATGAGTTTTTGGAAGACATTCCTTTGAATCAGAGGCAACAAATGTGGTTCCAGCATGATGGTGCTCCAGCTCATTTTTCCATGGCCGTTAGAGAGCATTTACACCAAACTTTTCCACATAGATGGGTAGGAAGGGCCGGACCTGTTTTATGGCCTCCAAGATCGCCTGATCTGAACCCTCTAGATTTCTTTGTTTGGGGATATTTGAAGACATTAGTGTATGGTACTCCTGTAAATAGCCTGGAAGAGCTGCAGCTACGGATTAATCAAAAGTGTCAAGAAATCCAAACCAAGGAGGGTGTTTTCGAAAGAGTTCGAATATCGTTGAGACGAAGATGTCGTGCCTGCTTGGAAATGGACGGAGGGCACTTTGAACATCTTCTGTAACTTTGTTGTAACTTTGATTTTTTTTTGTTAAAAGCTTCCTTTGTAGGTTTATTCCTAATAAAATAAAACGAATAGTGGTCCACATCTCCGCAACCGTTACTTTGCGGACCCATGTTTATTAAGACTTTTCTGCTTATTTTGGTTCATACTATTACCTCCTGAAATATTTTACACTCTTTTTTTAACATCCTGTATACTGTTTCTTCATCGGTAGATATAGATAGATAAGTAATGAATACTTTTTTAATGCATCTATAAGCACACTATTTTTAATAATAATGGTAAGGTACAAGTAATAAATTCTTTACATAAAAATTCACTTTCAATCTTGTAGGTACATAAATTAGTATTTCATCGTTATTCTCAAATCTAATAAAATAACTAACCAAATAAAATACACTTACGAATGAAATAATAGCTGCTAACAATAAAATTTTGACTAGTAAATCATCAAACTGTTCTAAGACTAATTGCCATATGGATTTTCCTGAAACAAAGAGTACAATTACAATTTAATTTTAATACAAATAATATAACTATAAGAATATAAGAAAAAATTAATGGAAATCGTGCAGTATTAAGTTTACATTTTGTACAAAAAGAAAAACAAAAATATTGTTGTTAAACTTAATTAAAACAATTTTTAGGTTGTATATTTATAACCAATGATCCTGTACCGAATAGGGGTATTCATATAACATTACTGGGTAAATGTATAACCCTCTTCCTTTTATGATTTATCATATTCTTATTTGTAAGGTTTTTCTGATGAATACATTTCTACTCCTTTACTTTTTTGTATTTTTATCTAGAAAAAAAATTAAAGACCACGAAATTTTCTACCAATTTCAAAGAAAAAAAAAAACAATTGTATGGAACAAAATGCATATTTTTCGTTTTATGATTATAACATATGCACATATTTATGCAATATTTTAGTTTATTTGCTGACACTGCCCAATAGATTAAGGCTGTGTTTAACGAATGGTCGGACTAGTTTGGTCAAACTTCTTTAATCAAACAATTCGCTGAACGGGGTTGTATTAACTGTATTAAAACCTGCCCAATATTCCCAATCAGCATTGGGCTGACCAACGAAATATTTGTTCGTTGAACGACTTTGACCGGTCCCACCATTCGCTGAACATACCCTAAGATTGCCATCAAACTAGTATGTGTATGCTCTTCTATTCTACTTTATCAAACAATTCTTTAAATCCTTTATTAAGACAAAATATTATATTTTTATAAAATGTTCTACATTACCTACATCCTTTTCTAGATAAAGGGTATAAGTATACTCTAAGCAAGATTTTTTTACAATTAGAACATTCTTTTTCTACATCACCCATCTGACACAGCCGCCAGAAGTACCGCAGTCCTGTAACTATTGTATTTCATTGTCTTTCATTTCAATCTTTCATCTTTTGTCCCTTGCCCTAATTTGTGCAACCTTACTATAGGTTATGTGTGAGATTATGCTATACTCTTCTGGATCCAATTTTGGTTCTCCATAATGAACTCACATAAGATATGAATAGGTTGTTTCTGTTGCCCTACCATACAGTCAATTCTGTTCAGGTTTTCTTTCAGACCACAATGTGAGAAGTTTTATATTTATACAACACATATGAAAAATATTTATTAAAGGAAATTTTACTTTTAGAAGAAACAAAATTTTAATTGATGATCGAACTGATAGCCATTCTCTTAAATACAGCATTCTCATTCTATATTCAAATGATATTCTTACAATATCTAGAGTGATTGTGGTAAGTGCATCTCTAATCCTTTCCTTCATATCATCGCAAGTAGTAAGTTGAACACGTGTATAAGATTTTTTATATAGTCCGATACAAAGAAGTCCATTACAGTGAGGTCTGGACACCTAGGTGGCCACTGGCATGCAGCATTCTTAGTTATCCGTTTATTATTAAATTTTCGATTTAAATAATTTCTCACTGAATATGAAAAATATGAAGATGAGCCATTTAATCGCATCCTGATTTTTGTCCTTATATTTAAAGAGGCGTCATCAAGAAGAACCCAAACTAATTCAATAAAGACCTCAATAAAGAAAACAGTGCCGGTGAAAAATCAACCAATTTTATTTTGACGATTGTGAGTGGATACGTTAAAAAAAATAATTGAAATTCAAGTATCCCTAATTATACAATTTTGTACCTTTTTTCCAACCAACATTTTCACTTCGAAAAATTTTATCAAAAACCAATAACTACGACTTGTAGAGAATATTTGCAGTTTTCAAAATCCTGCTTGGATTTGCTGTACGACCATTATTTCCTGAGTAATTGATTGCCAAAGTCAAAAATGATTTGTTTGCTTTGATAATTTTTTTTGACGATAACTCAGCGACAAATCATCGTAGAGCTCCGGAACCACTCAAATTGAAAATAATTAAATTATTTAAATGAGCTTTATGGTGAAATTACCAAAAAATTTTTTGAAGTGCATAGGCCTTTTTAAAGAAAAGCAAAAATTGTAATATTTTTTTGTTGATTTTCTAATGATTATTCAAAAACTGCTGACGCTAAAAAATTTTAAACTCCGGATCCGAAAACTAGAAACCTGAAGTTTCAATTTCCCTTTTTTTTATTCTCTCTATAGACCAGGCAAGTTAGACA
Source organism: Anoplophora glabripennis (assembly GCF_000390285.2). Classification (NCBI taxonomy): domain Eukaryota; kingdom Metazoa; phylum Arthropoda; class Insecta; order Coleoptera; family Cerambycidae; genus Anoplophora; species Anoplophora glabripennis. The sequence continues at coordinate 36,127 of NW_019417332.1, read as the reverse complement.
ATAAATCAGAATTTTTTTTCTGATGAACCGATCGAGTTGAGGTTTTCGGCATTGTCTTCGGAAAAACATCAGGAAAAAAGTCTATCTATTACACTTTGGGGCTGGATCGAAACTGCATTGCGGGTGCATAAAGTGCATCTTGGAGTGCATCAATTTTTCCGAATTTCCTAAAAATGGTCAAAATTGACTAAAAGTTGTAGAAATCTGGTTTTCGGGGTCGGAGATTTCGAATCTGACCCTGAAAAATATGCCCCCCCCCCCCCCCCAGAGGGCAAGGGGGAAGCCTTCTGTAAAACATCGAATAGCTGAGTAATTGCCTTCTAAATTTCCACTCGGGGGTTTTCGGAGTCGGGATTCCGATTCTGACACTGAAAAGTATGCCCGTGGGGTGGGCTTTCTGGAAAACATCGAAAGGCACATTAGATTTTTGCAATAAAACTGCTCCACCCGCATACCAACCATGATCTTGTAGGCTTAGCTAAGTAGGTTACAACTCACGTAAATGTACAGAGATTAGACAAGAAGGGTAAGAAAAATTAATGAGTCGAAAAGAATCCCCTTTATTCTGAGAACCAATTTTCTTTTTATTTGCAAGGCAATTAGTGAGACAATTACTATCGTATGTTTATCTAACACTTTCACTATCAATCACAATTTTCATCATCAGTACTGCCATCACTATCATCTATTACATTTTCGACTATTTCAGGATTGGAACAGTTGGTTCCAAAACAATTTGTACATGTAATTGTGCATGTAATTCCATGCTTCCTGCACCCACAAGATCTGCATTGTCGATAATCGGATTTTGTCGTCTAATTGTTATGCATTATCCGCAGTGGCACCGGCCCAAGATTCTTTTGAAAATCCATGACCCATGAAATATTCTTCGGTTTTAAGGAATATTTCTTTGATTTAACGAAATGTGTCTCTTGGGAACGGATTGTCCAGGATTTCTCCAATTCTACAACAATTTTTCTCAGTGATAGACAAGCTAAGATTAATGGATATTTTCCAGTGTCAGATTCGGAATCCCCGACCCCGAAAACCCCCGAGTAGAAATTTAGAAGGCAATTACTCAGCTATTCGATGTTTTATAGAAGGCCCCCCTTGCCCTTGGGGGGGCGTCGGACATACGTTTCAGTGTCAGAATCGAAATCCCCGACCCCAAAAACCCCCCTAGTGGGGATTTAGAAGGAATGTCTTGCCTGTACTACTACGACGATTTCCTTTCAAGTTACAGCAGTGCCCACCTTGATTATTTTAGAATTTATTTGACCTAATTTTTATAAAATTAAATCTAAACTGCATTACCTCCTTTGAAACTTCTGCTACCAAATTACAAAAAAATTATAATTTAGTCATGACCTCAGCAGCAACCAACATAACATTCGGGCTAGCCGGTAGCCGCTGAACTAAACGACGCCATCCCTTGCCTGCTTACGCCAGGGACACACGAGCGTTTAGTTAACGCACATCATGATGCGCGTCGTCCATAACGCGCGTTGTAGTAGTACTCGCCACACGAGCAAAAATAGTCAGGAAATCCCACGTGAATCATGTCACATCTGAAAATGAACGCATATCAAGTGGCTACGTTTTCTTACCTTACTTGGAAATATTTAAAACGAAAAAAAAAACATCAAAAAAGAAAATGGTGGGTGCATCTAGTAAATCGTGAACGCTATCGACATCATCATTTTTACACGCTATATCCAAATCTAAAAGCTAACATTATTACCATAACGCATATAAAATATAAAATGATTTTTATAACGGTTCAATATTATTTGTCTTTGTACTGCTCGCTACGCACATCGATAGAATCTATAATCGTCAATAGACTGAGTTACACTGAACGTCGATCTATATTCTATCTGTCTTTTGCACTTGGTAGGGAATAGGGAAATGCCGTTTTAGTGGGTGTAAACGGACTTGATTTACCCGTCCTTAGAAACGTCATAGCATAAGCGTAGGCGAGGGGTCTAATTCCGTGGCTATAATAAATTTATAAATTAAAAAAAACAACCGGGACGTTTTAAAACCCTGTAATAATTAAAATGGATCAAAGTGCCGGTTATAGCAAACCGTAAAAAAATATTAGATGTTATGTTTTAATATCTTCTTTCCATATTTTCTATATCTTGTTGCCCTTTCCATATTTTCTATATCTTGTTGCTTTTTACGCAGACACGCCAATGGATTTTCGTTTCCTGTACGCTTCATCCCCCTTACTAGTCGAAAAGCTAGCGATGAGTCACTCTATAATTATGACCGCGGAGTATAGTGCGCATCCTCGTGCGAGCTGAAACGGTTGCAGCACACGAGATCGCGAGGCGGGAATAGACAGACGACGAGAAAGACTAATGCTCCTCCTCCAATTATTACTGTTATTCTCAAGAAGCTGTGTATTGCTAAGTGATCAGCAGGTTTGTTTCGTAATAAACATATATCCGGACCTGCTGTTTTAGTTGAAACCCTAGACAAACATTAAAAAAAGCCTACATAAATGAATTAAAAAGTTACAAAAAAATAACAAAACTTGGTTTTCTTTTTTTCTAATTTAAACGATTTATTTTTGTCTGGCATTTCTATTGTATATATATTTATACTTCAGGTTAAAACGCCAGACAAGTTGGGTTGTCCGCGCAGCACAGTGATTTTACTGGATATAAGCCACTTGTACCCTTATGGGGTACAAAATTTTGAAATAAGCACTTTTATTCATTTAAAATTCATGTTTTGAATAATATTTTCCTGCAATTTTATTTCTTAATTCGAATATGATTTAAAGTTTGAATTTTTTTAATTTGCGAAGGCTTTTCCTATTTTCCAGCTGTTCTTGGCTAGGTAAGTCACTTCCGTTGATTCCAGATTCAGTAGGAAATTTTACGTCGGAAATAGTATCTTGAGTATGTTTCCCAAGTAATTACAGCTTATAATATAAAAATGAAAAAACTTTTTTACAACTTTGTTTATTTATTTATATACTTTCAAACAGCCCAACTTGACTGGGATTTTTAAATTGAGTTTGTAAGTGCATTTTTTATTAGAAAACGAATTGCCAAACAAAAAAAAGACACTGAAGTTTTCATAAATTTTTTACAACTATTTAATTTAGTTTAATTTTTTTTAATTTTCGAACAGCTCAACTTGTCTGGCGTTTTAACCTGAAGAATAAATAAGTATTTTCAATAGTAATGCAAAATGCCAGACAAAAGTAAATCGTTTAAATTAGAAAAAAAAAGAAAACCAAGTTTTCCATAATTTTTTTGTAACTTTTCAATTCATTTATACATTTTCGAACATCTCAACTTGTCTGGCATTTGTATATTGTGTTTACACACGTATTTCTAATTGAAATTCAAAATGCCAGACAAAAATAAATCATATATTTTTTATGAATTTTCTTTTCTGGCACAATTTTTCAATTTTCCAATTTGCTTGGCAAATTTTTTGTGACAAGGAGATACCAGATAAAAGTGATCACTGAAAAATGTTAAAAATTTTCACATAATTTTCCACAAAGAAATTCAACTACGAACATTGGAAATCGTCTGGCAATTTATTTTATCATATTCATAACAAAAATTTTCATTGTTTTTATTGCCAGACAAATAGTGAACGATGAATTTTTTTTCTTCTTGCAAGTTCACCCCGATGAACCACCTTTTCGGCTATTTAAAACCGCCTGGCATTTGAAAATTGTTAGGTACTTATTAATGTCTATTTTTACATCAACTGCCAGACACTTTAAGATGAGTGAAAAACTAATTATTTTATGCAAAAGGAAATTAATTTTCCAAATTTTTGAACACGGGTCGGCCCTTAAAACCACCCTTACTTTCATTAACTAACTTACCTGTTTGAGACATCAAAATGCCAGACATTTTTCGATGATGCCACACCCATGCGCGCTAGCTCACGGTCTATATTCCAAAAAACAAATTTTGATAAATAATAAACGTTTTATAATAATGTGTAAATCGAGTTAAAAAATAAATATCTTTGTTTATGTTTACGTCTAGGTTAGGGTTAGTAGTGGCGGTTTAGGGGTAAGTTTTTATTAATAATTGGTGAGTAGCAATGGTTATATTGTTAATTTTTTATTAGATAAAAAATTTAGTACGTTGACTTTCGATGATATATTATTTATTTGAAAATTAAAACCTACCCCTGACGTGAAGAATTTAACAAATAAAAAAAATTGCGGAAGTAACAGATCATTTAGTAAAAATTGGTACAATAAATATGAGTTTAACAGGTAATGAAACCAAAACCAAATTATATTGTTGGAATTAATTGTTGCCTACTGTTTAATGAAAAAAGTAAAACTTCGCGGAATTATCTGGGATTTTCAGATCTGAAACATATGTATTAATGAATCCTTAAAAAAAACACGAGCGATTGGAATAGCATAGGTACATATTCATTAAAATTTAAATTATTAGGAAAAGAAAACATTCAAACTTTTCTCGATTCCGCATTTCGTGAGAATATTTTAAAACATTATAAAGTCGTGGACGAAAATAGAGACATTGTACAACACTTTATTGATATGGTTATTTTCTTAGCTACACAAGAACAAGCTTTAAGGGGCCATAATGAATCAGATAATTCCATGAATCAAGGCAATTTTCGTGAGCTTGCAATTGCAATTTCAAGGTACGATAATAAATTTAAAATGTTTTTAGAAAAAAGTTCAGTTTTTAGCAACCTTTCAAAATTCAAAATGATCCGAAGTCATATTTTTAGAAATAAGAAATGCTCTATATTTCGCGTGGCAAATACCTAAATCTAAATGAAACAACGGATGTTAAATTGCTTATCTCAATTATCAGTAGTTTTTAGATAATGTTCATTGCGGTAAAGTAGTTGAAAGATTTATGGAATTTTTTTATGTAAGCAAGGGAAAAAAGCTGCGAATCTTTTTCATTTGTTAACAGAAAATTTTAAAAATTTTGATATAGAAAATAAATTAGTAGACCAGTAGAGATATATGATATCTCAAAACGCCAGGAGCCGCCACTGAGTTACAGCTGTTTGAAAATCACCCAAAATTTTTGTGATTTTTTAATTTCTGTGCCTAGTGTATTAGGCACTCGCTAAAAATACGTTCAAAAATATTTCCAAATGCAAATATGATAGTTTAACATCTAAATCCAATTAAGATAAACTAATCTACGATACATATAATATTGCGTTTTAGCAAACACACGACTAGTAGCCTTGTAAAAGTATGGTTTGAGTACACAAATTACAAGAAATAAATATTTAAAAATATTAGTTACATAAGCTAATAAAACAGACATCAGTTTTCCAATTTTATTTCCTCAAGAAAGTTTTATATTATAGAAATCAGAAAATGTACAAACTACTGTCTTAAAAAGCAATAATTACAACAAAAAAGTTACAGTAAAAATTAAGGAAATAGAAAGACCAGCCAATAAAATCATGAATATGTAAACCTTCAAATGCACTTATTCTACAAATAATGTTTGAATAAACCGGCTGCTAAGATTAAATTGAGGGTTGCTTTCGCTGTACAGCAAGAAATAAACGCTCTCTCAACGGTACTAATAAAGAATTTTATTGAAAACTGGTGTACAGAAAACTTGTGTATGAAAAGACGTGTTAACAGAGTGAATGTTCGTTGGAGAGTGCCTGTGGTTGAAGTCGGTGGTAGGTAGCTTGGTAGTCCCTGGTCTTGGCGCCACTCTACAGGGGTCGGCTTCCGGAAACCCCATGGTGCGTCCGGCGGCGTTCTTGACGTTGTACTTTCAAATATGGGTCACTTGCAAACATGTGTACCCACACACCCCCCTGCCAGTATGGATGCCATCACGGAATTTGCAGCCGGTCAGGGAAACGGACCCTTCTGCCGGACCTAGTGGTAATTGCCTTGGGTGTGGTTGGCACGGATAATGGGGCAGAAGTTGATGGAAGGCTATTGTTCTCGTTCCTGGTATCTGTCGCATCATTCAAACAATACGCCGGTTTGACTCTGTCTATGGACACTTTAACTTCACGACCACGTACTAGCACCGTGAATGTTTTGTCGTCGCGTTTAATCACTGTAAACGGACCATCATATGGGTTCTGTAGTTGTGTTTTAACGCCGTCCGCACGCACAAACACATGTGTCGCTGTTGCCAAGTCTTTAAAAACGAATGGCGTCTTGTCGCCATGGCGTTTAACTGCGGCTGGACGTAAGCTTTCCATATGATGTCTGAGGTCCTTAACAAAATTCGCTTCGGTGCTGAGCTCGTCGTTTGTCCTGCGGGAATGAAGAAATTCTCCGGGTAGGCGTAGATGTTGTCCGTACACCATCTCGGCCGCGGTAGCTTGAATGTCTTCTTTCCATGCTGCACGTATTCCCAATAGCACAGTGGGAAGAATGCTAGTCCATCGATC
>NW_019417332.1:16668-23878 GCF_000390285.2 Anoplophora glabripennis | reverse complement strand
ATTTATCTACTCCTATTAATTTATATATTAATTATTCAACTGCTTTTGAGCAATTAATAGTATCAATAAACAAGTAGCGTGAGTTTTTATAGTGAGTTATTATAACTCACGCTGGGCTTCTACAATGATAATTCGGTATGTAAATAGTGTACGCAGTAAATTCTTGGAAATTTTTATGCCGATAAATACGTTCCATTGGTGTAAAATGGAAAGAATTTTTAACAAGTGGAAAGGAATGAATAATTAAAAGATTTTAAAATTATTAAATTGCCAACGCCTCTCAGTAGGCGGAACTGTCAATTATTATTATCATTGAGGGGACTAATATCATTTGATATTTTAACAAAATAATTTTGACGTTTTCAAATCAATTTCTAATAATAGTCCTAAAAAAGATGAATTTAGATAGCGAAGATGAGTTATTATGTACACCTCCAGAAATAAGAGAAGTAGCTGATAATGCAATACAGAATTTATTACCAGAAAAATCAAAAAACAAGTATAAAGGTGTATATAAAAATTTTCAAGATTGGTGTAGCAATAAAAACGTTAACTCGTTTACAGAAAATGTAGTCGTTGATAAAGTATAGTATTCAACTTGCGGTAATGGTCATAACTCACTTGATGAATTAGAGCACTCGCCTGCGGCTCGTGCTGTAAACTTCATCTGCGTGAGTTATCACCTGCATTACCGCTCGTTAAATAATATAATATTATTCATTTAAAATCATCTTTCACTTTGACTTTTATCGCATTATATACGAATATTTGTACGTTTTTTATTTGATGATATTCTTTAATCGCCTCGAAAAAATGTAAATGGCAGTTTACTTTTAATATGGAAAAGCAGTGTAGCAAGTGAGAAAAACATTGTTCAGTATCGCAATGCAACAACATCGTACATATCAGAACTTGTATTATTTTACTTTCCTAAGGATGAAAGATCTACAAAGATTTGGAAAATCGAAATTACGGCTGATAAACTCATGACAATATATGATAATGTTTAAATGGCGCTAACAAATTTGCAGAAGATTTGCGGAACTGTCCTGTTTTACAGCCACGATCACAAGTGTAACAATTCCTCTAATTTTCCTAAAAACAATTTCATACCATGTGATGGAAATAAAATGCAAATACAAAAAATTGTATTTGCATTCTAAAGCTAAAAAGATTCACATAATTTTATATTATCGGCATTAAACATATCGAGGGCGTCATATCAGAAGGGCGTACGAACCAAATCTGAAATTTTACAGGCATACGCCTTTCTGATATTATAGTTTTGCAAAATTGGTTCATACGNGTTCACGCATATGACCTTTGGGTTACGCAATGCAGCTCAAACCTTTCAACGCTTCATCGACGAGGTTTTACGCGACTTAGATTTCTGCTACGCGTACATCGACGACATCCTTGTAGCTTCATCGTCTGAAGAGGAACACCTACGTCACCTGGAAGCACTGTTCCAACGGCTGCAGAAGTACGGCGTCGTAATTAACTCCGCAAAGTGCGTGTTCGGACAAAGCGAGGTGAAATTCCTCGGTTATCTGGTATCAAGTGACGGCACGCGGCCGCTTCCCGAAAAGGTCGAGGCAATAAAAGACTACCCGCTGCCTACGACAATAAAGCAATTACGACAATTCCTTGGCACGGATAATGGGGCAGAAGTTGATGGAAGGCTATTGTTCTCGTTCCTGGTATCTGTCGCATCATTCAAACAATACGCCGGTTTGACTCTGTCTATGACACTTTAACTTCGCGATCACGCACTAGCACCGTGAATGTTTTCTCGTCGCGTTTAATCACTGTAAACGGACCATCGTATGGGTTCTGTAGTTGAGTCTTAACGCCGTCCGCACGCACAAAAACATGTGTCGCTGTTGCCAAGTCTTTAAAGACGAACGGCGTATTCTCGCCATGGCGCTTAACTGTGGCTGGACGTAAGCTTTCTTTAGCCGCCTCGAAAGCACTTAACCGGCGTATTGTTTGAATGATGCGACAGATACCAGGAACGAGAACAATAGCCTTCCATCAACTTCTGCCCCATTATCCGTGCCAACCACACCCAAGGCAATTACCACTAGGTCCGGTAGAGGGGTCCGTTTCCCTGACCGGCTGCAAATTCCGTGATGGCATCCATAACTGCGTCGGCCACCTCCGCGACGTCGTCCAACGCGGCATTCTTCTGTGTCGCGAGAATTGCCTGGACGCTAGACGGCAGACGCCCTGTCCACAGCGTGCGTAGGAGCGAATCGGGAACGGTAGACCCTGCTAAAGCCTTTAATCTTCGCAAAAACTGGGACGGTTTCGAGTCCCCGATTTCTTCGCGCTCTAGGAGTCGCCTCGTTTTTTGTTCCCGAGACGTACTTAGTCGTCTTATTAAAGCTGCCCTAAGTGCGGAGTAAGGCTTGTCTTCGGGTGGATTCATCACCAGGTCGCGCACTTCACTAATCACTTCCTCTCTAGAGCAGTAACGAGGTAGTTAAACTTTGTTTCTTCATTTGTCAGACGCGCTATTCGAGAACTTCTGTCCACTACCTGAAGCCACATCTCTACATCGTTCGAAATAAATGGTAAAAGTTTCACTGCGACATGGTTCACTTCCGTCGCGGTGTAATTTTCGACTTTGTTTTCTTCGTTGAGGCTCATGTTGCTTGCTGCGTTGCGCGAACTAAAACCACTCTAATTTGCACAAAATCGCGTACTTTTACTGAAAAGATCACGTCGGGGTCACCACTTGAGGGTTGCTTTCGCTGTACAGCAAGAAATAAACGCTCTCTCAACGGTAATAATAAATAATTTTATTGAAAACTGGTGTACAGAAAACTTGTGTATGAAAAGACGTGTTAACAGAGTGAATGTTCGTTGGAGAGTGCCTGTGGTTGAAGTCGGTGGTAGGTAGCTTGGTAGTCGGTGGCAGAAATCCCTGGTCTTGGCGCCACTCTACAGGGGTCGGCTTCCGGGAACCCCGTAGTGCGTCCGGCGGCGTTCTTGACGTTGTACTTTCAAATATGGGTCACTTGCAAACATGTGTACCTACAAAATATTAAAATATAACACGCTAAAAAATTACCATATTTCTTAAAAAAAAAAATCCGAAAAAAATAATCTGATTATAGAATGAGGTTGGAGTTCTAAATATATATTTTATGAAAGTATTTCAGTGTTAAAACCTGTGTTTAAAGTAAAATTTCAGTGTTAAAACCTGTCTAAAGTAAAGTACACCGAAAAATGAAATAAAGATTATCGCGAGACGCACCAACCAATGTTTTGAGCCAGTCAAAAGGGACTTGTCCGAAGAATATGATGGTTGCAGCATCACAGCGGTGTTGTGGTTCGCCAAGAACTGCTGGATAAGCAAAGCAGTGTACAGCTACGCCGCGCCGGTGAGTTGTTGTGCAAAATCCACGAGTTGTCTCTCCAGAGTTCGTTTCGTTTTGTCCCGATTACTCCACGCAAATTGCGCAAAACTTATAGGTAGTTCTCCTCGTTAACTCATACCATTGTAGTCGAAGAAAACGGTTAGAAGGATCTTCACATTTCACTAGATTTGACGTGCTTTTTTCAGTCTTGAGCCTTTGTTTCGGCGTCGTAGCCATATAGAAACGTTTCGTCCCGTTTATAACGCGTTTGAGCAACGTCGGTAAACATATTATGTTCACGTTGATTATGCGATGCTATTTTTGTTGAAAATTCAACAGTTTCGGAACAAGTTTTGCTGCAACTAGTTCCATGTTCAAACCATTCGTAAAAATCGCTTCGCATGAGCCATATGAAATTTATATTTCTTCAGCAACCGCTTTGATGGTGATTCTTCAATTAGCAAGCAAATTTCATTAATATTTTCCACGTTTTCATCATTGGTGGATGTGCTTAGGGCGCCCAGACCTCGCGTCATCTGCGATGTCTTCTCGGCCTTCCCGAAAACGTTTGTATCATTGATAAACTCGTGGTTGTCGCACAGTATCGTCGTTAAAGGCTTTTGTTTTTAACACCAAATTTCATCCAAATTCTCTATTCCGATATTCCGCCACACAAAAAATCGACAAAAACTTTGGAGTAAGTCTTACTCATTCGCTCGCTAAACATGAACTAAGTGTGGGAGCTGCCTAAAAATTGTCAGGTACGTCATTGACAGTGCTATCAATATATAAAAAACAAGAATCAACTCGATACAGAATATACAGCAGGTGCAATTTGAAAATTCTCATTACTTTTTGATCAAACCGCGTATAACACCAATTCTGCATTGTGCTCGAATAGTTATTATCTGTTACTTCATACAAATCACGTCGCTCTAGCTACTATAGCAGTTTTAGAGAATTTTGAAATGATAAAACAGTTTCACTACTTCATGTATATCATGTCGCTTTAGCTTATGTAGGTTGCGGAGATATTAAATTTAATTTAAAGAGCTTTTATGAACTTCCAATAGGGGAGTACTCAAATAGTTCTACTATACGATACTTTTACTAGAACTCTCCTTTTGAAAATATCTAAAATCTCCTTATATTAATTAAATTCAATGTCTCCGCAATTACAGCAGCTAGAATGACAAAGTTATCCGGAAATAGTAGAACTATTCAAGCATAATGCAGAACTGTTCTTATTTTCACTATTTCGATACTCATTAATTAAATTAGATATAATCACAACTAGAGCAGCTGAAGTGATCTGGTTTGCAATAATAAGTAGAACTCTTCGGGTAGAATGTAGAGTGCTGCTATATTCACCAGAACTCTCATTTCGAGAGATAACTTTTACAATTAATTAAATATCGATATCTTCGCAACTAGAGCAGCAAGAGCAACGCAATTTGCATTAAAGTGTAGTACTATTTGAGTACAATGCAGAACTGTAGTTATTTTCGTCAGAACCCCTTACTTTAAAATTCATAAAATCTCCTAAAGTTAATACGACCCCAACTATAACAGTTAGAGCGGCCCCGTTTGTATGAAAAAGTAGATATATTCTAGTACAATGGAAAACTGCTGCTATTTTTTACCAGAATTCTCGAAATTCTTGCAATCTACTAATTAAATTCGATATTTTCTCACCTGCAAAAGCTAGAGCAATGCTATCTATATCAAATAATATAGGTACTTAACTATCTCAGTACAATACCGAACTGCAGCTATTTTCACCAGAATTTTTTTGAGTACCAAAGAGCTGCTTAAATGAAATAATGTAGATATCACCGCAACTAGAGTAGCTAGAGCAACATGATTTGTATAAAATAGTATACATCTACAAATATCCGAGCACAATGAAGAACTGCCGCTATTTTCACCAGAATTTCCATTCCGGCAGTCAAAAAAATTCCTAAGACTAATTAACGACATAGCTTGCATAAAATAGTAAAACTATTCTAGCACAATGCAGAACTGCTGTTTCTTTCACAAAAACTACCATTTTAGAAGTTCATAAAAAGTTTAAAGTAGTTAAGTTCACTACAGAAGCTAAAGCGACATTGTATGCATGAAATAGTGGAACGATTAGAGCACAATGCAGAACTACTACTATTTTTATCAACTCATTGTTTTGATAAAAAATTGCTTAAATTAATTAAATTCGATATCTCCCCATCTACAGCAGACAAGGTTTGCATGAAATAGTAGAACTATTCAAGCACAATGCAGAACTGCTGTTTAAATTCACCAGAAGATCCTGCTTCGAAAATTACATTAATTAATTAAATTCGAAATAGTAAAACTATTCGAACAAAATGCAGAAATTGCTATTTTCACAAAAACTATTTTTAGAAATCCTACCCTCTATTTTTTTTTAAACGATTTAAAGTACAAAACTAAAAACGAAAGTTATAACACACTATATTATAAATATCATAAATGCGGGACTATGTGAAGTTGCACAGACACGTTGTTTTCCTTCACTCAATTCGTATCCAACTAATCGTAAAATATAATGAAGCATGGTTTTTTATCATCCGATTATTATGCTCGTAAACTTAAAGCGGAAATTATATTCATGTAATCCCAATTTTTCCTTTAGTTACTCCAAATCCAAACAATGTATCTCAAATAATAGTGAAAACAATGAAAACAATGAAAACAAACCATAACAGACACGACTAAGATATTTCTATGTTCAATAAAAACAATATGCCAACTTGCAAAATATATTTTAATTATACAGGGTGGCCCACTTTTTTGTAGTAGGACTTTAACAGGCGATAGGGAATCGTATTTTAAGTAGAAAAGTTTATATCAATATAAGTCCGCAAAAGCTTCGATACGGACCTGCAGGGTGTACAAAAGTGAAGAATTTTTTAATTTTTTCTTTCTAGCGCCTACAATTTTTGAGATATTTTGTTCAAATTTTGGGGTTTAGTTATTTATTGGCGTTTACTTGGATAGGTATGCCAAATCATTATGAAAGTCTACCGCGTGATCATTTTTTTCAAGGTCGCGGCCCCATTTCCACCCCCAAATTTTTTTGTGGTGCGCCACTGACCGTGTCCGTTAAAGGAAATCGTTTCCCAGTTCTGTTTAGAAACTTTTTTATCCCTTGTATTTTTTTCGTATCTGCACTCATTTTTAAAGAAAAAATTGAAACACTAATATCTGTAATAGGTCAATTTAATGAGACTATTCTAAAATGCCACAGTAGGCTGTGTCTGTAACTTAGAAACACACTTNTGTAAAATTAAACATTGTCTGCAATAATTCCAAAATGCCTGAACATTTCTATTTCAAATTTGCTATGCGTAGTTAGCACCTTAAGACCAATGTTTGATGTACTGCTCAAAATTTTATGAGCAGCTGTGTCGTAGAGACGGGGTCAACGTGACACTTTTTTAAAAATATTTTCTGCACCACTGCTAATTTTGTCAAAAGGGCACTATTTTCGTGTAACGTGTTCAATTGTCTATCGAATTGGTCTCTTGCAAAATTTGGATTAAAGCAACCATTTTTAAGAGAAACACCTTTGTAGAAAATTTGTAAATCCAATTTTATTTTCATTCATTTTAGTTTCGCATAGTAGGCTTGTGCTATTCAAAATAAAATTAAACATCGCCTGTCACTAATGTCAATGTGTACAAGTGAGTTAAGTAAACTAGATTATAAGCTTCTTTTTGTCATTTTTACGCTTTAATTTTACAGAAACTTTAACGCCCTGTATCTCGTTAAGGAGGCATTTGCGACCCTATGTTTATTAAGACTTTTCGTCTTAATTTTTTATGTAT
>NW_019417332.1:13877-15598 GCF_000390285.2 Anoplophora glabripennis | reverse complement strand
AGCATTTTAGAATAGTCTCATTAAATTGACCTATTACAGATATTAGTTTTTCAATTTTTTCTTTAACAATGGGTGCAGATACGAAAAAAATACAAGGGATAAAAAAGTTTCTAAACAGAACTGGGAAACGATTTCCTTTAACGGACACGGTCAGTGGCGCACCACAAAAAAATTTGGGGGTGGAAAAGGGGCCGCGACCTTGAAAAAATGATCACGCGGTAGACTTTCACAATGATTTGGCATACCTATCCAAGTAAACCCCAATAAATAACTAAACCCCAAAATTTGAACAAAATATCTCGAAAACTGTAGGCGCTAGAAAGAAAAAATTAAAAAATTCTTCACTTTTGTACACCCTGTAGGTCCGTATCGAAGCTTTTGCGGACTTATATTGATATAAACTTTTCTACTTAAAATACGATTCTCTATCGCTTGTTAAAGTCCTACTACAAAAAAGTGGGCCACCCTGTATGTGTAGTTAGGGTTACTAGATCTATTTCATGACAGACCCGGAGAAATTGTTGCCAAAAAAGGTCACAAAATTTGGGAGTCAAATTGTATTATTATAAATACTGATAGTCTCAGGTAAAACTTTTACTTTTATAATTTTGTAAGGATTGTGTCCGATTTAATTTTTTCCAAGTTGGAGCTTCTAAATAATCTAGATGAATATATGACCAAAGCTCACACCATTTAAATAGAAAACTACCTAAGATATCGAAATATATTACTTTTGATTTCTCGGATAAGGTTGCCAGTCCATTAGTACAATTGAGCCAAAGAAATAAAAAATTGAAAAAATAGGTCGTTCTATTTATCAATTTAAAGATAAACAAAAAAAAACTGAACAAAAAATTGCAATATTTCTATTTTTCCATTTATAGACGATCAAAACCAAAGTTCAGGATATTCTTCTGAAAACCCTGCCCTCGGGGATAAATTTACTTTAAATTTTTCTAACGAAATTGAACATGTTGTAACGCGGTATCATTGATTTTATAAACTACGCTATCAGATAAATCAAGATAAGGGGTGACACTTGCCCACAAATTTTGACGTTTGTAGGCCTTCAGGATGCAGAGGGCATTGCAATCGACGCCCTTAGATTTAACAAATAATGTATTTATCATTATTATTTATTACATAATATAATACTTTTATTACCATATCATAAAAGTTTTAAGTAAGAATTTGCAACAATTTAAGGCATGCTTTCTTAGATCTGATATTGATCGCGCTGGGCTAACTTCCCCTGAAGCTGTGAGCAACATCAACAATTAGACGGATCCTCTTGTCCTGTAATCTAATGGCGATATCTAAGTTTGCTGTTTGTGACAGATATTAAAGCAGTATTCGCGAGAACAAAGAAGGATGCGCCATTTAATTTATTATTATTTATCTACTCCTATTAATTTATATATTAATTATTCAACTGCTTTTGAGCAATTAATAGTATCAATAAACAAGTAGCGTGAGTTTTTATAGTGAGTTATTATAACTCACGCTGGGCTTCTACAATGATAATTCGGTATGTAAATAGTGTACGCAGTAAATTCTTGGAAATTTTTATGCCGATAAATACGTTCCATTGGTGTAAAATGGAAAGAATTTTTAACAAGTGGAAAGGAATGAATAATTAAAAGATTTTAAAATTATTAAATTGCCAACGCCTCTCAGTAGGCGGAACTGTCAATTATTATCATTGAGGGGACTAATGTCAT
>NW_019417332.1:4985-9664 GCF_000390285.2 Anoplophora glabripennis | reverse complement strand
CGGAATTTTTTAAGAAGAATTAATTTATGCATTGAAGAGGAAGGACGTCACTTTGAACCTTTGATTTGAATGTTTAATTTGTATTTGTATTGTTCTAGTAACTTATGTATTTTAACCTTATGATTTTGTTAGTAAACCATTCTTTATTTGTTGAGGACGTTATTTTTTTATTATTTATCATTAACCACCATCAGCGTAACAACAAATTTTCACAAAAATTACTATCTGTCAAAACTAATTATCCACAAACTTGTTTCCAAGGCAACTAAGCGCTTGTTTCCAAAGCATGCTATGTTTAATGTAGAAAATAAATTAAAATGATTTCGTATTCATCACATGCAAGCAATGTTATTTTAGCGTTTTTCTCGAAAACGGTTAGATTTATCGAAACAAATAAAGTATACCTTTTTTATGTCAAAAGGTTAGGAGAACAAAAATATTCAGTCAAATTTCGCATAAAGTGTAGCACAAAAAAGTTGGAACCATTCAAATCAAAATAAAGGCTCGTATGTGGCGCCCTCTACAAAATGCGAAAAAACGGTGGGCAAATTTATAATCCTCATCCCGAAAAACCCCCATGTACGAAATTTCGTCAAAATATTATGAGTGTGGCAAAAAGTATTGCAAAAAAACTGCAAATAAAATTTAACTTTAACACCCTGTAACTTTGTTAATAATCAGTTTTGGAAAAAATGTTATAGAAAGAGGTAGCATTTATTTTCGATCTAGAATTATCCCCTGAATTTTTTGCTCATCATTTCCGGACACCCTGTATATATATATATTATAAAAATATATTTATTTATAAATTCTTGGAATCCCAATAACTGTAACCATTTCTTTCTTGTTTCATCATCCCCAGGCATCCTAAAAACATTCACATTTCACTTTTAGAAAACTGAGGCAAATTTTCAGTGAGATATAAAAATATATTCCCAAAGGAGAACCTCAATATGGTTGAATAAATGCAACTTTCAGTTGATTGCATCTTCGATATTTTTATGTATAAGTGAACCCACCACCATATTTTTGCTGTTGTATTTATTCAATTTTTATGCTCGTGCATTTAGTAAAATTGTAAATATATTTTTGAAAAGGTTTTTGTCGTAAAGGAAATTGAAAATGATGAATGATTAAAACTTATAATGTTGGGTATAAGGGATAATCTCGGGGATAACATTGAAATACCTATAAATATATATTAAATATAAATAATGTCTGTAACTTATTTGTGGTGCAGCATTTTCCTTTGATTTTAATGGCCAAACATGGTTCATATGATTCTTTTCTTACTATCTCAGCAAAAATTAAAAAAAGTACCATCAGTTTTTATAAAATTTTACCGTTATTCAAATAAAAGTTACCCACACGCACGACAATGGCCACAGTTGCATATACATTCCAAAGTCACCTTCAAGCACGCTTACCTGTGGAAAGGATAGCTGATGTGGATGTTTATAATCCAATTTCTTACAAATTCTGCACTGTCTAACCATATTCACACCTTAAAAGTTTATCCAAAATACATGTATAAACACTAATCACGTTTCACTTACTAAAATCACAACTATTTTCTAACAAGAGACGCCATATTCTGCCAACCACGGCAGAACGAACGAGGAACACGCTACAAATTATTGCGTAGTTGCCAAGTCTTAAAACAAGGCAAATATGAAAAATTAAAAATAATTTAATATATACAGAATTTAATAATATTGTATGCATACTATCCTATAATAATAATTTTCACAATTGTGATGAAAATATTAAGTACATTTCCAGTACAGCTGACAATAATGATACAATTAGACTGTGAATAGACGAGGCATCATCCAGAAATGTAAATAAATAAGTCCCCTTTATTTAAATGTCCTTGGATTATTATATGCCTAACTGTATTGTATGTTAAAATAGCTGGAAGAACTTGAAGCGGAGCGTCATAATACAAAATACAATAATAGAGGAATGTGAAATATAAATCACGTTCTCGATATTTAAAATTATGACTTGATTTTCCTATAGAACAGAAAAAAACGTAAGCGCCACACACTGTACTATTTTGAGAGGGGGTGTGCCAAAATCAAATATATCCACTTAGAGTTGAGGTAAAAAAATGAACCAGGAGTCAAATGAAAGCTTATATAGGTAATGTAGATTTTGGGAAAATTATAACGAATTTTTATGCTCTGCCCTTCAAATGACCTTATTAAAGTTGATAGTATCTGAAATGTTTATGAATTTTCTTGAGTTAGCCAGCCAATTTTTTTTTTATATTTTCTAATAAATGAACTTTGTATAATTTGCCACGACAAATCCAAATCATTTTTCTAACGGTCGAAACATGCTTCTCAAAGTCGGCCTTTTAACACAATTTTCAGCATTACCAACAGCGAAAATTGTTTATTATAATTTCATAGCTTGAATAGTAAAATTTCACAAGAAAATTACAAAAAACGCATTTCATAAGATAAGGTAAGTATCGTAATATTTTTTCTATTTCGATACTTATAGTAAGAGCACTCTGTATGTAGGTAATAAATGAACTTTCACGTTTAATAAATGAACTCTTCTCAACAACTTCAATAATTCAAGATTACTAATTTGCTCATAATACATTAGTAAAAACAACATTTTTGTTGTCACTCGAATATTTATTTAATGTAGAACAACCAAATGCTGTTAACATTGGATATAAAATAAAATTATTCAATAATGTGCATATAATAGGAGTAATTAGATATATTAACTTACACAACATATCCATAATAACAAATTACAAATACTTATGCATACTGAAATAACAGAATTTTATCTCAATCGCCGTCATTAAAAAAGTAATGAACGAAATGCAAAGAGTACTTTATTAGTCTAGGAGCCAGATAGAGTTCCGTGGCCAATCAGAGTGCCATGGCTGCCAACAACTTATTCGTAAGTATTTTGACGTCCTGAATCCAAAAAACTTAGTCGCAAAATCTGAAAGTGGTCAGTTTAATTGTTATTAACAAATTAAATGTTTAAATTACTGTAAAAAGTTTATTTTTATAGCTAGTACAATTTTTTATGCGTTAGTAGTTACGTTTACTTAAAACAAACATACATTTTTTGAAAACTAAAAAAAGATTAACTTTAACCAAAGTTATTGCATTTAGTGCATATATCTTAAATGTTCCGTCTCCGCGCGCATCAAGTTTACCATATATCTGGTTCTATTGGACGGGTAGAGACGCACGATATCTCATTTTAAAGCTTGAACCTTATTTTACAAGATAGGTAAATT
Organism: Anoplophora glabripennis; assembly: GCF_000390285.2. Taxonomy (NCBI): domain Eukaryota; kingdom Metazoa; phylum Arthropoda; class Insecta; order Coleoptera; family Cerambycidae; genus Anoplophora; species Anoplophora glabripennis. Next base: position 6,387 of record NW_019417332.1, on the reverse strand, counting down.
CCATTAATTAATTAATTTATTTAACAATTACTGGCTGCTTAGAAAGTTGTGAAATTTTAACGAAAATGCTCGTTTTATTTGTTTATAAGGCTTTTTTATTATGCAACTTCTATGAAGAGCCAAAAAAGTAACCAGATATTGTTCCTCGCATTCTAACAATCATTTCATGCCTGATAGTTATTAGTTTTTCTTTATCAAAACTCGTGAAGAGACGCGCGTACGTCGACAGTGATGTACGCGCGCTCGATCAAAAGCTCAAAGTGCAAGTGCACTTATATATTTTTGATGTTAATCTATTTATTAAACAAGAATTACGAACAACATTCGGCTTTGCAAATGTAAAATGTAGTTCATTGCATAGACAAAGTCGACTGAACTGTAGAGGCAAGCCGGCGAAGCCAACCGTCAGCCAAACCTCGGCCCTGTCAGCCTCGCGTTCTCAGTCGCTGTTAGACATTCGCTGTGTCAACATTGTTACTGTTTTATTAAATATATTGTTTTCCTTTGTGCAATCATGGGACAGTGTATCGTTGACGATTGTAGTAGCAGATCTGATCGCAATAGTAATGAAATTTCATTCTTTAGGTAATAACATATAAATATTTTATAACATTTCGACGGCGTCGCGCAGCATTCTCCATCTCACATGCACTTATTTCCAGTGTTGGCTTCATGTTTTTTAGTGCCCACGTTATTAACTGATGTATTTACATCAGGCTTATATTATCAACCGTGTCGTGGAATATGATCGTTTGTATCGGTAACGACGGCATGGGCCCTCGGTGGAGACCTCGGAAGTTCGAATCGAGCTCCACGTTGGGCGCCATGTCGTGATATATGATCATTGGTGCCTAATAGTTGAGAATTGTGCGGGGAAATATGATCGGAATGTTGTGCTTGGTCGCCATGGGTTCTCAGTGGAGGCATCGGGAGTTCTAATCGAGCTCCACGTTGGAAACCATGCCGCAACCTGTGATCTGGGATGTCAGTACCCTTGACTGGGTTTCGTAGCAGAAACGCACGGAGTTCACGGGGATCGTCACTATCGACGCCCGGTCGCACTATATTCTCAGACGGAATCTGTGGTGGATATGACCTACAGACGTGGTGTCTAGGACACGAGCTCGCGGGGGAGATCTCGACGAAGAGTTTCGAGCCCCACGTTGAGCGCCGTGTCGGGTTAGACTATCTAAATATGGACCACTTAGGCGGTGATCGTATGTACGGGGGAAATCATGAGAATGGACGGGCGACGTACAAGTATTGTTTTGATAAAAAAGGCCGGCTTCGTCACCTATGACGTAGTCGGCTAAGGGGTTTTCGCTTACTATGGCACCCGAACGAGATGCGCATTGCTCCCGCTGGATACCACTTCGTAAAAAAGCTGAATGAACTGTAGCGT
>NW_019417332.1:0-825 GCF_000390285.2 Anoplophora glabripennis | reverse complement strand
TCCTATAAAAACAGTACACTCAAGCTACAGAAAAATAAAAGTGTGTATCATGTATTAAAAAACTTTTTGAATGTGAACTTATTTAAAAAATATGAATAAGAACTTGTGAAGACTGTATGTGAAAAGTATATCGATGTGATAATAAATCATGAAGTTAAAATATTTAATTCAGTGAAATCTACTAAAAGACAAATATTAAATAAATTAGTATTACTTAATGGACAATAAATATATTTAAATTATTTTGTAGGTTTATTTAATATAAGCAAGACAAATTATATTATTTTCTGAATTACAAACTTGAAAAATAACTATTTGTCATAAGTATAAAAATATTGCCTTAATCCGAACCTGCTCAAAGTATGCGCGCTCAGATTACTTCACACACTCCACTTCCCCGCAATTTGGCTTCATCGGTTCCCGTGCTTTGGGACAGGAAACGTACACTCTAGGTGCTCTGTGAGTTCATTGTAAATTTCATGGCATTAATGAAATTAATCGTATAGGTAACCGTTAGTTTAAATATTTAAAAATGTCATGTTTCATTTTATAGATTATTCAGAAACCATTATCGAAGCAAATAGTAAAATGGTAGAAGAACATTTAGTTAAGGTCGTAAAGAAGGGTACAACCTGTAAGAAGTTTGATGACATACGAGTATGGTTTTATCGCCGTTCAAAATCCACTTTGATAGAAGAGCTGTCTCCTATAAATGCGTCAATATAACTGCACATTTTAAGGTGTATACTAGAAAGGCAGGCAAACTCCGCTGACGCGGAGTTTGACCTTTCTCTCGGGCCTTCGGCCCTCGGGCCGCGCTGCGCG
>NW_019417331.1:93446-94449 GCF_000390285.2 Anoplophora glabripennis | reverse complement strand
AAACGTTATAGCTATTATAAAATGTGCTCAAATTGTCGGCCATTTTCATTTTACACAATTCATACCCCCCTAAAGGTGCTTGTGTACAAGAAGACTATATAATTTCTGGAGATATTTGACGGCAAGCACGAGTGATTTTATTCTGTAGATCTTCAACGTTATTTATTTTTTCAGCGTACACAACTTGCTTTAAATGTCCCCACAGATAAAAATCGAGAGGACTCAGGTCAGGTGACCGTGCAGGCCACCTAACAGGTCCTTGATTAACAATCCAGTTCCCTCCAAATCTTTCAGTCAAAAAATGCGTTACAACATGCCAGTTATGAGGTGTTGCTCCGTCTTGTTGCCACCACATAGTGAGGCGCTCATTTAATGGAATTTCTTCAATAAGATCGGGAACAACATCTCTTAAAAAGAACAAACATCTATCACCAGTCAGAGTATCTTGATAAAAGTATGGTCTAATTAATTCTCCATTAAATAATCCGCACCACACATTACTTCCCCAAATGGATTGAAAATTGGTTTCTCTGACCCAGTAACAGAGCTGGGTAATTACTTGTAATTTAAAAATAGTTACAATTACAAATTACTTTTTTTAAAAAAGGAATTAATTACAATTACAAAGTATATTCTTTAAAAAAGGAATTATATTAATTTAATTACAGTTACATGGAAAATGGATTTAGCAATTACTTTTCTAATTACTTTTATGATAAAGTAAATTATAGTGACCAAACAGAGAAAAAGGAAAAAGTTAAGTTAAAAATTTAAATTAAAAGTGTTGTGTAATATTGCGTTTTATTATTTATTAGAATTGATACTAAAATGAAAAGATTATTCTTATTCATTTTCTAATATAGAATTTTTATATTTTTATTCCTAATCTAATAATTTAAACTAGTTCAGTTCATACTATAATTTTATATTATTGGTCAGGTAATTAATTCAACCCGATGCTCTTTTTTTGGTTGTTAGTACATTTGCAAAATATAGAATACAG
>NW_019417331.1:90845-92352 GCF_000390285.2 Anoplophora glabripennis | reverse complement strand
ATCGATATTTCAAATAACGCGCGAAATGCATTCCAAAGAACGTAAGAATTCCAATAATAAGTTGTTAGAAGTTGTGAGAAAATAATAATAGATCAAATAGCTGGTTTTTAGGCGGATTTTCCAAGCTAAAAGAATAGATTAAATGAGATTGACTAATCCGTCCCGTATTGCTTCACGGAGTCACTGGAGGAAGGCTAGGATTAGTTGTAAGTCCAGTTAGTCACAGAATTATTTATATAAATGTAAATTCAGTCCATTAGATAACTATTAACATGGCATAGTTATGCCAAAGCGTCCCGATATTAAGGGTTCCCGCCAGTAAGATAAGAACAGAAACGTCTGGACCCAAGAAACTGGCGTGTCGAAGCGAGGTGTCGAATTCAGGAGAGATCTCCGGAAAAACAGGCAGTTTTACCTTGGGATTCCACATCGAGCAGGCTACTTAGTTTTAGAGTCTCGGGTTAATTTAATAATGGATAAAGTCATTCCAAATTTTGTTATGGTTCGCGCATTCCATGAAATCCATTCGGTACGCTGTCGCGTGTCAATAAATTAATAATGTTTTTCAAGCCCGTTGTGTCGTTATTTTGTTTGTTTGTTTTGTTTTTATTGCTGTTAAAACCCTTGTTTTGGTGTTTCTTTCTTGTTCTTCCAACTTAAGTGTCACCCTATACAACCAACCACTGGATTACCTTGTACCTGAGCGACATACGGTGAATGTCTGGTGTTCATTTTCTGAACGTACAACATTTCTAAGTTCCCACGTATTAATTAAAGTGGAATGATAATTATAAACTCCCTTTCGAGAATTAAATAGTAGACTCTTTTACAAGTTAATATCGTTATGATACTGATCATAACGGTAGATAGACAAATGAAGGAATAACCCCTCATAGTCCATTGAAATGAAGGCTGAACCTCCATTTTTTCCTCTGTCGATCAAACCTGGGCGCAAATATGTATTCGACCCTCAGGAATCCGAATCCGCAAAAATTTTTGACCTAGGTGGTCAGGAAAGGGGTCAAAAGGTCAAAAAACAGTAACAAAAAAAAGGTTTTTCGCAAATATCTGGTAAACTACGGCAAGTAGCAAAAAAATAATTGCACCATCGTGTTCGTGTTATACAAAAATGGAACATTCTACCAATATGAACCAAACGTACCTTTTTTTAATAAAAAATCATGAAATTTCATACTTTTCAAAAGTTAAAAAAAGTCAACGCACAAAAAAGTTATGGTAAATTTAGGAAGAATTTTTGGACCCACGTTTATATAAAGAAAAAGTAATCTTTTTCGACACAGAACACCCTGTAGAAATATTACCCCCTAATTTCGGGACACCCTGTATATTTCATTTTTGCAATAAGTATTTCATTCTAAAAATTTTTTTCTGTTCATTCATTAATCATTAGTAATATTTTTGGTTTTTCATTTAAAAATTAAAGTAGCAAAAAAAAATCCACTACAACTGCAGGCTAATTATATTTGAAATCGCATTATATTCCAAA
>NW_019417331.1:85638-86921 GCF_000390285.2 Anoplophora glabripennis | reverse complement strand
AGTCCGCTACTGAAACGAAATTTACAAATTTTCATCACATACGTTCCAACACTGGGGGGGAGGGGGGTAAAATTTACCATAACTTTTTTATGCGTTGACTTTTTTGACTTTTGACTGAAAAGTATGAAATTTCAGTTTTTTAGTAAAAAAAGGTACTCTTGTTTCATATTGGTAGAATGTTCCATTTTTGTATAAAATCCATTAAATACAGGCAATACAGCGCACAAATTTTCAAAATAGATTTGCAATAAATTTGTGAACAGGAATTTTAGGGGACCTAGCTACTTGGACCAATCCAGTTTCCCGTTTGTCTGAATACAGAAGGATACTTAAACTTTCTGCAAAATGATGTAAGAGAACTATTGGATGATACACTGTTAAACGTACGCTTAACAATACACTATCAACAACCTCTCTTTACCCATAATGTCATAAATTGGTTAAACGGTAATTTTCCTTTCAAGTTGATAGGTAGGGATGGTTCCATTCCATGGCCACCTCGGTCTCTAGACCTATATCCTCTAGATTACTTTCTGTGGGGTAGGTTGAAGGCTGTAGTTTATGCTACAGAAATAAATCATTTGGAAGAATTACAACAGAGGATTCATTTATTTGGCTGCAAATCATTTGTTTTTTTTTTACTTTGTCAAATAATCAATTACTAAAGATTCGAGAATTTTTATGAAGATAATAATTCACAAAAACTAAATAACTGAACTGTCAATGTAAATAACGTCAAACGCATATTTGTTATTCAAAATCTGCGACGATAAAAATATTGACAATTTCGATTCCCGATGATTAACACATGTAACATTATTTTTAAACGGATTTTACACAAAAATGGAACATTCTACCAATATGAACCAAGAGTACCTTTTTATAATAAAAAATCATGAAATTTCATACTTTTCAAAAGTTAAAAAAAGTTAACGTACAAAAAAGTTATGGTAAATTTAGGAAGAATTTTTGGAGCCACGTTTATATAAAGAAAAAGTAATCTTTTTCGACATAGAACACCCTGTAGAAATATTACCCCCTAATTTCGGGACACCCTGTATATTTCATTTTTGCAATAAGTATTTCATTCTAAAAATTTTTTTCTGTTCATTCATTAATCATTAGTAATATTTTTGGTTTTTCATTTAAAAATTAAAGTAGCAAAAAAAAATCCACTACAACTGCAGGCTAATTATATTTGAAATCGCATTATATTCCAAACAGGCACACCTGCTAGAGCTGTCGACTGCGAGTCAGCCGATACATGTAGGGTGCGCGCTGTA
>NW_019417331.1:81752-83402 GCF_000390285.2 Anoplophora glabripennis | reverse complement strand
GTGGTGAACTGAAACGCTGACGGCGGCTTAATTCCTAGGTCCTGGTGACGTTTCGGTAGCGGCTGCGTAGTTCTCCTAAGCGGGACTTGTAAAATTCTTACTCAGGCGGTGACGTATTGCTGGCTAGACGGCAGGCTGGAGCTCGGCACGACTGATTCCTTCGCTGGCAGGTAGAAGACTCGCGTACGATTATCATCGCGGTGTGAATTTGCCAGCTACCGGCGGGACGCTGCGCGGTGACGGACGGTGTTTGAAATGCCAAAAAGAATGACGGTGCGGTACATCATATTTATTCATAAAATAAAATAAAAAGAACACAAATGTGGGGTGTTGGAAAATCACTTTGTTACAATTTTAGGAGCATAGTGCACAGAAACTATTTTGTTTAGAATTCCCCAAAATACCTAAAAAAAACTTTTTCCGGAGCAAAACAAGTTATTTTTGCAATTGTTGCAAAAAAAATTAGTTTAAAGAAATTGTGACCAGGTTACCGGCCGGTAACATTTTGATCCTCATTCAGGGACATCTCACGGAGGTGATTATGCAAAAAAATCGAATACACTAATTTTTTCATACGAAGCCGCCGATTTTGCCTTGTCTATCTATGATGCAACTGGAACAACTACATCAATATTCGGAAAAAAACAACGGTCTTGACAACATATTTTCAAACACTGATTCTCAAAGACTACTTTGTTATTGGGGTGTACACCTTGAAGCAGATATTGATCTATATATCGATCCAAGACGTAGTATAATCGTTAGAGCAATCCACGAAAAAGATCTAGTTGATTTAAACCAATATTTATGTGACTTTAACTCAATTTCCCTATTTAACTCTTAAGATAATTAATGAGTAGCTTTTCCTGTGAAGTTCATTAACATTATATCAAGTAAAATAAACTTAGTTTTTCCAATAAAAACTCGACTGTTAACCTCCACAAATCGTAGAAAAAAATTTTGGTTCAACGATCATCATCGAAGATAGCGCGAACAGTTGAAATTTCTACACGAGTCAGAACCCATCTCCTGATAATAAAGTTATACTAAATCAATTTAGATCTCACTGACGTTACCAAATTAACTTCAAATGACAATTTTATAAAGACTCAGGAAAGTAACGAGCGTTCAAATAAAAACGTGGTCAAGTTGGTTCTGAAAATTTGGACGTAGGGCGTAGCGTATAGCAAATGAACTTAAACGTCATCTGTCAAAGCGCTATATCGCCGCTATCAATTTGAATATTTTCGTTTTAAAAAGCTTTTAAAATGATGTTTTCTCAAGAACAAAAAGTGTTTATCATAGCGTCCTACTTTAGAGATGGACGCAAGATTGATGGAATATGGAAGTATTCTATTGAGAATAGAATTTCAAAATCAATTTCCCGACGTTGTTGAGTACAACATTTTTCAAAGTGCAGTTCAGCGTTATGTTAATGTTTTTCGTGAAACGGGCAGTGTAGCAAGAAAAGAATAAAGCGGTCGACCTAAAAAGCGGACTGAAGAATTAAAAGAAAATGTCCAACAAATAATGGAAAATGCGCCAAGAACTTCTGTACGTGTTTTATCACAAATGGTGGGAGTATCAGTCGGTACCTGCCACACAGTGTTAAAAAAAGATTTGCGTTTGTTCTCCTATCGTTTAACTTGT
>NW_019417331.1:32447-81650 GCF_000390285.2 Anoplophora glabripennis | reverse complement strand
CACCTAAGCGGAATAATTTCTATTTCAATACAATTTAAAAAATAAAAGAATTTGTCATTGGGCTTTAATATGAACTTAAGATATATATATGAACATTTAAGAGGAAGAAGGATTGACCCTTTCTGTTCTATTTTAACAAACATTCCTAAAATATAAGCATGAAACTTTTAATTCCGGTAAATATTTTTAGCCGTAGTCTGTATAATTAAATATGCCCGCATATATATTTTCTCATATGATTACATTATTAGTCCCGCGCTCCACTTACAGCGCCATCTACTGACACGCGCCCGAATTAAAAATCGTGGCTACTGCCTACGTCACCGCTCGACTACGATGGGGCCAGCGGCGGCGGGGGCAAAGCCGTACACGACTCCAGCATACCTACGCGGGGTATACGCTGGAAGCCTACGCGCATCTTTCACGAAAATATTTATGTTACACTTGCCCCTAGGTAGTACATATTTTTTCGTAGTATTCTGAGTTCTCAAAATCTCCGTAAATAGCGCCATGCATTGAGTCAAATTTTAGACTTACGAAGGTTTGGTGCAAATTGTTTACTTTTCTCTCTCTCTTTCAAGGTCTTCTATTTCAATCTCTTTTACGTAAGTCATCTACATTGCTACTTAGTCAATTTTATTTGAAAAGATTAATCAGTCTCGGTACACACTTGATTAAAGTATTTTTAAGTTAAGTATTATACACAACATTGCTTGTTTTTAACTGCACTAGCGGTCTTATCCACGAAGTAACAAAAGATTTCCCCAACGAATTACTACTACTATTATTACTATTACTTATTACTACTACTATTATTTACACTACTATTTTTAGACCAAGTCAATGACGAACTTGCGATATGTACGGTTCAAACTAACGCTCTGTATATGCTTCCGATATCAAACAATGTTCTGAAATTATTTGGTGGTACCTGTTTCTAGGGCATCTAATTAAGATTTATGCTGAACTTATGCTATGAAATTAAAAGGAAATATGATATCAGATAATAATTTTTGTTGACTTAGCAATCTTAGCAGTTTTAAAAGAAATAAGGTATCATCATATTATAATGTATGCTAATACTTTCATTTTAAAGGAATGAGTAATCATACAACTCTGTTCCGCGCATGCCTTGAATTCAGTTTTAATTGCAGCGTTGGTCGTACACGTGACCTAAATCGAATGAATTGCAATTTTTGCCGCCTTAGAGATTTTAAAGGGATTAAAATGTTAATTACAAGAAAGTCCTGCATCTATATTTAATTTTTTTGTTGATCTTTAATTTTGAATTTCCCGTCAATCTGGCCTAGTCACAGCTACCACGCATGCGTTGAATTTTAGTTTATTATTTCCCATCTTTAATTTTAAATTTACCCGATCATCCCCACCCCGGCCAATCCTTTCTGTGCAACAGCTTGAGTCGTAATATTTAATTTTAAATTTAGTGCCAATAAATCCTGTTACTTGTTTCTGCACATGCGTTTAAATTTTACCTTTAATTTTGAATTTATCACCAATAATGCTCGGCCATTTGTTTCTGCCCATGAGATTAAATGTTACATTTAATTTTAAATTTCCCACCAACGCGCACCCTGGCGATTCTTATTACGCAAGCCTTTAAATCGTGTTATTTAATTTTAAACTACCCTCCGAACCCTCTGAGACAAGCACTCCTCTTACAATTTATACCCGTCCGTTAATGTTGCTTTCCCAGCAATAAACTACGTCAAGTTTGAATTTTCACCAAATTGAATGTCGCGCCACGCTCGGCCAATTCAATCTACCGCCAATTTGAATGCTGCATTGATCGAACACGTGACTTACATCGAATGATGTAATACCGATTGATGCGATAACTCTCATAATCTCTTATAGCTATCAAATTATAAGTTTGCTGACAAATATTTTAAAGGCAATAAGGTATTAAATTAAAAGTATATTCTGCACATATGTTTTATCAATATATTTAATTATTTTTTTTGTTGGTCTTAAATTATAATTTACCGCTAATCTGGGACCCACCGTATATTCACCAAGGACACACCTGTATAATTCCAATTAACACCTATGCGGCGCCAACCATTGATCTATGCCGACAAAGGACGCCGACAAAGGATCAAAGGACGCCGACAAAGGACACCGACTTTCCCACGGTCCCCGAAATTTTCCCAGTCTAAACCGTCGCAATACCTACTAGCTGCTATACAGCTCGTTGAGAAATGAGGTTAAGTTGGTCGCTATAAGCTACTCCCTACGTCCAATGTGTCGGAGCCAACGTTTTTATTTGAACGCTCGTTATTTAGAAATACAATAACGCAAATTACTTGCGATGAATTCAACAATTATTTTGTCAACATTGTCAATAATATAATATCAAAATTTCGACAACTCATTATAGAAATTATATCGATGACGTCAGCTACAACAACAAATTTTCTTTCGCCCTTGTTTCACGTCACGAAATAGATGAAGTCATAACACATCTTAAGGACATACAAAGTTACGATCCTCAAAATAGTGAAGAGCATTAAAAACACTATAATATTTCCCCTTATTAAGCTATTTAATCTATGCCTGTTCCGGAATGTTTCCCTAGTTATCTCAAAATCTCTGAAGTTATACATATCTTTAAAAAATATATGCCAACGATCCATCAAACTACTGACCTATATCGATCATCCTGTTTTGCAAAAATTTACGAAATAATATTAACCAACTTCTTGTATATCTCTTCAGTCCCAATCAGTTCGGCTTCAGAAGTAATATGTCAACTACACTTGCAATAGACAAGTTGACAATATTTATAAACAGTGGATTTATGAGGATAAGTATGTTTGTTGACCTCACCAAAGCTTTCGATTGCATCTGTCACAATACAGGGTGGCCAAATGAAAATGAAACAGAGCCATTTTCAGGAACTACGTCAAGATTGTAGAAAAACGCCGCTCAGACCCGTCGATTTTAGATTAAAGGGGGACATTCTTTGCTGGTATTTTTGACTCCGCCACTTTCATCCCCAAGCAAGGGTAAGCATCACCCCAAAATATTTAAATGGCATTGGGGGTTGAGTAACATTTCTTTCGACTATTCTTTGACGCAAATCCTTCAGCGACGCTGGCTGTGTTTTATAGATTTTACTTTTTAGGTATCCCCCACAAAAAAGAAATCAAGGGGCGATAAATCCGGTGATCGTGGAGGCCACTCAATGCTGCCTCTTTTCCCAATCCAATTCTGTAGAAAACGTTGGTCCAAATACTGACGGACAATTAACGCATAATGCGGAGGAGCACCGTCCTGTTGAAAAATCAAATGATCTTCATCATACTCTGGAACATTTTCAATAATATCAGTCAAGGCAGGGTCAATAGCGTCTTCCAGTAATTGCAAATACATTTGGCCAGTCAAATTACCAGGTAAAAAAAAAGAACCTACAGCCGGTTACCGAAAATCCCAGCCCATACATTTAATTTTTCCGGTTGATGTGTATGCATCTCATGAAAAACTCTTGGGTTTGAATCGGACCAATAGTGGTAATTATGACGATTTACCGTCCGTTCAAAAAAAAAACTGCATTCATCAGAAAAACAGATGTTAAAAAGGAACATGGATCGTTCCCTGCTCGCTCACTCATTATTTCGTAAAATTACAAACGGCGGTCATAATCATCCTTATGAAGTTCCTGGACTAAATGTATTTTGTATGGATGGAATTTATTCTTCTTCAAAATGGTTTGTATGCTAGTTCGATTGATCCCAGACACAGATGCCAGCTGCCTCGTACTTAATGTAGGATCAAGATGAACTTGTCCCAAAACTACAACTTCGTTAACTATAGGTTTTTCAATTTCTTGTTTTTTATTGAACTCGAAAACATACTTCCTCCTGACATGTCGATCTTGATTTTGTTCATTAAATAGCTGAACTGTTCTATTCGCACATTTATTGTTCATAAAGTAAAGTGAAATCGCCAAAAACTAATGTAACACAAGAAATACTAAATTTATACCATTGGCGTACTTAACTCGAATGACTGACATTTTACCGTAACTAATTGTTTGTACATAAGTCTCAACTTTAAAATCAGAATTGTTAATAAGTATTGGGCGGAATCCATTATAAAATTTAAAGTCTGTTGTAAAGAGAATTGTAAGAGCTTTCAAAAGAAATATTACGCAACCCCCAATGTCATTTAAATATTTTGGGGTGATGCTTACCCTTGTTTGGGGGGAAAATGGCGGAGTCAAAAATACCAGCAAAGAATGTCCCCCTTTAATCTAAAATCGACGGGTCTGAGCGTTTTTCTACAATCTTGACGTAGTTCCTGAAAATGGCTCCGTTTCGTTTTCATTTGGCCACCCTGTATACCTGACATACGTTGTCCTGTCCAAATTTCAATAAATTTGTTTGTGATCGTTTTGTAAATTTGTGAAAAGCTATTGGAAATGCGCGAAGTAAAAATGAGAAGAATAAAACGTATTTCTAAGTGATCATTGTATCTATTAACGATTGTGGCCATGAATATTCAATCTGAGGAGGAATTCATTCAGAAGTAGGAGGAAATGGGAATGGGAAATTTTACATACGTTACTGGACTACATTTTTCCAGATTTTTCAACAGATCCTTCAGATTTTTTTTTTCAATTGAAGACATTCAATCGAATTATTTCCATCCCGGAAGCATAACGAACAAAACAAAAAAAATGAACCAAATATATCGTTCCTATCGTCAGTTATGATCGAAAGTAGATACAAAAATTATAATTTTTGCATTTTTCTTAATTTTCCGACTTTCGTTTGTAATTGTCCCGATTTTTTGCCTGAAAACTCTTCCAGGACCATAACGAACAATATAAAAAAAGAATTGTACATATCCATCGTGGAGTTCATACAAAAATTATAATTTTTGAATTTTTCCGAATTTTTTTACTTTCGTTTGTAATTGTCCCGATTTTTTTTCCTGAAAACTTTTCCAGGACCATAACGAACAATACAAAAAAATAATTTTGCATATCCATCGTGAGTTCATACAAAAGTCTCATAGAAAAAAGCACTTTCAGTGTTCTCGAATTTTCCAATTTTTCGGGCAACTTTTCCAATTTTTATTTCGCTAAAAGCCTTATTCGGACTATTACGAACATTTAAAAAAATTAGTCAAAGGGATCCAGCCGTTCTCAAGTGATGCGCTTACCAACAAACAGCATTTCATTTTGTAGATTTGACTAATGCAATATTGCATCTATAATATTGCATATTGTTTATTTCGGGTAAGGCACGTAAAAGATTTATTTTAATTTTACTGGTGAAAATTATGCCATAGAAAGTGATTCATGGACCTATCATACAATATAAAATCTACTTGTGATCTAGCGAAACTAAATGTAAATATTAATAGTAATTATATTATCATTATAAGTAGTGAAATGTGACTCTGCAGAAACGAAGCTGATGTCAGAGAAACCAATGAAAATATTAGAAACTTCTTATGTAATGCGATCAGTTAAAGCTACGGAGCAGCTATAACTCGGAGAGCAGAATAAAGTGAAGAAATATGGCCAAAAAAGTTGTCTATTGCATTACAAAAAATTATCAATATTTCTGAAATCTCTCGTACAATATAGATTAGAAAATATAGGTACTGTTTATAATAAATGCCCGACTCTAATTCGTCTTATCCGAATTTAATAAACTGTGGGTCACTTCATAGGGTTCTATAATTTGATATTCCTACTTTTATTATAAATAACTCAAAAAAGTTCATTTATATGCTTGATATGGTGCTTTTTAAAATAATGTTATATGAATTCCAATTTCTCAAAAAAATTAAACATAACTATAATTTTTTTGCTTATTCATTAAGAAAAATAAATATGAAAATAGTGGGTCCATCTTTCTTTGCTTTAAAATTACATATTTTAAAAATTGTGCAGGATTGTCAGAGGGTCCGCTATAAATACGGTATGTACGAATAAATAACACATCACTAAAATAATTAATTTTAATAACTTATTATGCTATAACAAACCTCAAAAAAAAAACTTTGTCAATATAGTCATTTGTTCAACATAATAAAAAAACAAAAAGTTCCAAATTTTTTCAAATAATTTAATATCAGATATTTCAACCTCTATTTTGGATTATATCTTCCCATCGATGGTTTATGCTCAAAAAAGTGTTTGAATATCCTTTGATTCAGTTCATTCCGCATTTTAAGACGGAGATGTCCCACGTCCTTCATATTATTGTTCATGTTCAATCATTAATTTAAAACAATTATTTTTCGTTTGTTTATTTTTATGTTTGTATATTTTGTTGTCTAACCAACAAATTTCACAAAAAAGCAGAAAATATACACACCACTATATCATGCACTTTGCTTAATATTTTCAATCGTTTTCAGAATTACGAATGTCGTTTTTCCTTCAAATATTTAAAGAAGAAGTATGTAATAACTCAATAACAAAAACAAATAAATACAATTTAAATTTTTAAACCTGTTTGAAAAAGAAATGTATTAGCTTTCCCAACATTAATGAATACGTAATATAGTGATGCTAATTTATTCCACAATCTTTTAGTAAAATTTTTTGTTAGGCTGACTGGTTCCTTTGGAGCAAGGGTGTTAAATACGCAATCCTACAATCTCGTGATGAGTAGGCGGGTGAAGGGAGATGACAGGTGACAGAAATACCGCTAATATTGTCATATGCTCTGTNGTCCTCGATGTGGTCCATCTCGTCTCCATCACCAGGGGGCGCTTTTTCGACGATTTGCGGCGTCTCGCAGGTGGATTGGAAACATCGGCGATTTCTGCAATTCGGCTTGGCTCGGCTCAACTGCGGCTCTGCGATGCGGGAAATCTGAAACATAGTCGGTTTTGTTTGTTTCCGTGGATACTGCTTCATCTGGACTCGAGGCGGCTGGATGGCGGCTAGATTCGAAACCTTGTCGATTTCTCCTCTTCTACCCTGGCGGTGATATCGTCTTCGAGAATGGAAACATTATGGAATTTAATACTTCGAATTCGGTTTTCTATGCGAGAAACCGGACTTAGAGCTTGGTACTGGATTTTGGGGTTTGGATTGGAAACATAGTTGAAATTTTTACTTTCTCTTCTGACAGCGGCTTCGGAATTGGAAACATTATGCAATTGAATGCTTGTGCTTTGATTTCTTATATTGGAAATCGGGCTTGGAGCTCGGTGCTGGATTTTGGGGTTTGGATTGGAAACATAGTTGAAATTTTTACTTTCTCTTCTGACAGCGGCTTCGGCTTCAGAATTAGAAACCTTATGCAATTTACTGCTTGTGCTTTGATTTCTTATATTGGAAATCGGGCTTGGTGCTCGGTGCTGGATTTTGGGGTTTGGATTGGAAACATAGTTGAAATTTTTACTGGATCTTTCCCGTATTCTCAAAGTCAATCAACAAAATTTGGTCTTTCGAGACGGATATTGCAGTTTTACGAAGAATAGTTCGAGCTACAATCCGTTGGAGACACGAGCCACCGACATAAAGCACGATCTGCACGTCCGCAGTTCTAAGTTCGTCACAGAATTTTGGTTGCAGGCGTAAGTGTCAACTGACTGATTTTGCGATACCGTTTCTGGTCAAGGACGGCAAATTAAGGAATAGAAAGCTTGTAAAAACTTATTTTTGCATTTTTATTTGCCTAGCCACCAAGGCTATTCATTTAGAGCCTGTTGGTGATCTATCTACAAATCATTTTCTGTACGCGTTTAAGCGCTTTGTGGCGAGGCGAGGATTGTGTAAACACTTATATTCTGATAACGCCACTAATTATGCAGGTGCGAGTAATGAGTTTCGGCGAATTTGTCAATTAAATAAAGACAAAGTTTTTCGATCATTTTTAGCTGAAAATCAAGTAGAATGGCATTTCATCCCAACCAGATCCCCGCATTTTGTGAAGCATCATATTAAGCGCGTCGCAAATAACGTACATTTCACATACGAGGAATTTCACACGTTACTAACTCAAATTGAGGGTATCCTAAATTCGCGCCCTCTGACATCCTTATCCCAAGACCCTTCTGACCTTGAGGCAGTAACGTCTGGACATTTTCTGATTGGTCGTGCTTTGACAACCTTACCTCAAGAAAATATGCTGCGTCAAGCTTCTACTCGCTTAAATAGATTTCACCACCTACAACAAATCACTCAACACTTTTGGAAAAGGTGGTCAAGAGAGTAATTCCACACCCTCCAAGCAATGACCAAATGGAAGTTCAGTTCCCAGCGGGAAACGTTATTGGGATCGTTAGCCCTACTAAAGAAGGACAACCTTCCTCCTCAGCGATGGAGATTGGAGCGAATTATACAGCTGTTTCCTGGGCCTGACGGTGAAGTGCGGGTAGTGTCTGTGAAGACTAATACCGGTGTGGTGAAACGTGCTGTCATGCGTATCTGCATTTTGCCGAGTGACTAAAATTGAGCGGACTATTTCTCTTTATTTAATAAACTTTCAGTTTTACTTAACAGTCAGTAATTAATTGTTTACTGTTGTATAATGCAAATTTTAGCTTTAAAATGATCAATTGTTGTTACTTATAAGTTAAGTTCCTTTTTTGAAATGTGAACATTTCAACGGGGCCGGCATGTTAAATAGACAATCCTACGATCTCGTGATGAGTAGGCGGGTGAAGGGAGATGACAGGTGGCAGAAATACCGCTAATATTGTCATATGCTCTGTTAGTTAAAAAACTCTAGAAATACAGTCTATATATACACAAGTTTGTTTATTTTATGAATCTTTCCCGTATCCTCAAAGTCAATCAACAAAGGGTATATTTGGATATTGTCACGGAATTTACGTGGTGACAAAACCCTGGGTTCGATTAATTAATTCTTCTTGATAATTGACTATTTATTAACTAATTACACCAACTAATTACGATTATCACTATACTGCACAATACTTCACTTTGCCACCGCTTTACTAATACTTCCAAACACTCCGAACGCTTTACCAATACTAGTACTAATACTACTTTATACAAAACAAGCAAATTAATTTGTACCCTCAACGAAAAATCTAGACGCGCCGCGTTAAATCTAAGAATGCTTCCAAACAATTCTCGGCGGTTCGGTTATACCCTCAACGAACAATCTAGACGCGCCGCGTTAAATCTAAGAATGCTTCCAAACAATTCTCGGCGGTTCGGTTCACTTCGCTTCGGTTCGACCATGGGTCGCCCATGGTCGTCCCATTGGGGTTTTCGTAACATCACCCCCCTCCTAATTCTGATCGTCCCGATCAGACTCTTCGTCACCATGGTACGCCATCAACCGATTCAAGTGAACTACCTTCATCTTGCTTTTGGGGCTGCGCTGGATCCTGTACACCAAATCATTAATCCTCTTGATCACTGTATATGGTCCCTCCCATGATGGTGTCAATTTCGGTGATATCCCCTTTTTCCTTTGCGGATTATAGAGCCAAACTCTGTCACATTCCTGGAATCCTGCGGAGTTTGCTCTAAGGTCATATTGTGTCTTCATCCTGTCGGTCGCTATATTGATTCGCTCCCTAACCACGTCGTGAACTTCCAGTAACCTTTTTCGCAGTTGGTCAGCGTAATCGTGTACCTCTCTATTTGCTCTGTTAGGCGTTCCAAATACCAAATCGCAGGGGAGTCTTAATTCTTTGCCGAAAATAATCCTCGCCGGTGTCAAGTTGGTGGTGTCGTGGACAGCTGATCTATATGCCATCAAGAAGAGGGGAAGGTGTTCATCCCAGTCTCGCTGATGTGAATCCACGACTTTCGACAGGTGCTCTTCCATGGTTCTGTTAAATCTTTCTACCATCCCATCTGATTGGGGATGTAATGGTGTCGTTCTAGTCTTGTTGATGCCCATCATTCCGCAAACCTTCTGGAATACTTTAGACTCGAAGTTGCGGCCCTGGTCAGAATGTAATTCCAAAAGAATACCAAATCTGGTAAACACATTGTCCACCAGCTTCCTTGCCACGGTGGACACCTCCTGGTTGGGGATGGCGAAAGCTTCTGGCCACTTGCTAAAGTAGTCCCTGGCAACTAAGATGTATTTGTTGCCCTTGTCGGTTACAGGAAATGGACCAGCTACGTCGATGGCAATTCTCTCGAATGGAAGTCCCACATTATATTTCCTCATCTCTCCCCTAGCACGCGTCCTAGGTCCTTTACTGGCCGCACACGTATCACACCTGCGGCACCAAGCCTTAACATCTTCATAGCAATTTACCCAATAAAACCTCTCGCGGATCTTGTCCAGTGTTTTATTTACTCCAAAGTGTGCGCCAGATTTGCCATTGTGAATTTCTTCGAGAATTTTAGGGATTCTCTTCTTTGGCACGAATAATTGCGATCTGGTCTCCTTTCCGTTAGCACTTTCCCATATTCTCTTGAGTAGACCGTCTTCTACTCGAAGAGACTTCCATTGGGCCCATAGTGCTTTGTAAGTAAGTCCCTTGTCCGATATTTCTGCCCAAGTGGGTCGGTCTTCATTTTCTTCCTTGAGGTGTAAAATTGGTCCAATATCCGGGTCCTCTAGTTGGTCTGCCCTTCACTGTTCCGTTGTCCATTCTTCATCTGCTACTACCCCGACACGACAAATGGTTGGTATGCCTTCGATCTTCGTACAATGTNTACAGGAAATGGACCAGCTACGTCGATGGCAATTCTCTCGAATGGAAGTCCCACATTATATTTCCTCATCTCTCCCCTAGCACGCGTCCTAGGTCCTTTACTGGCCGCACACGTATCACACCTGCGGCACCAAGCCTTAACATCTTCATAGCAATTTACACAATAAGCCATTAAGCCTCGCGGATCTTGTCCAGTGTTTTATTTACTCCAAAGTGTGCGCCAGATTTGCCGTTGTGAATTTCTTCGAGAATTTTAGGGTTTCTCTTCTTTGGCACGAATAATTGCGATCTGGTCTCCTTTCCGTTAGCACTTTCCCATATTCTCTTGAGTAGACCGTCTTCTGCTCGAAGAGACTTCCATTGGGCCCATAGTGCTTTGTAAGTAAGACCCAATATCCGGGTCCTCCAGTTGGTCTGCCCTTCACTGTTCCGTTGTCCATTCTTCATCTGCTACTACCCCGACACGACAAATGGTTGGTATGCCGTGTTGTTCGATCTTCGTACAATGTCTGCAGTCTTGTTGACAGGGTCTTCTTGACAGAGCGTCTGCATTCTTATGTAGTCGTCCCGATCGATGTTGAATTTTGAAGTTATATTGTTGTAGCTTTTCCAACCATCTTGCTATTTGACCTTCTGGAGTCTTCATACTCAAGAGCCACTTAAGGGCGGTATGGTCAGTCCTAATGACAAATTCTTGCCCATACAAATACTTATGAAAGTGGTCCACGGCTTTGACAATACCCAGTAGTTCCTTTCTCGTTATACAATAATTTCTCTCGGGTTAGGAAAGAACTCGACTGAAATATTCGATGACACGTTCTTCTCCTTCCTGCACTTGTGACAAAACTGCACCGATTCCGATGTTACTAGCATCTATATCCAGAACAAACTTTCCGTGTTTTAGGGTAACTCAATACCGGGATGGAGCAAAGGGCTGCTTTAAGTTTCCTGAATGTATTGTCGCATGCCGAGTTCCAAGTGTATGCTGTTTTATCTTCTGTCAGTCTATGAAGTGGGGCTGCAATATTGGCAAATCCTTCGACAAACCTCCGGTAGTATGTACACAAGCCAAGGAAGCTTCTAAGTTCATGTTTGTCCTTTGGCTTAGGCCAGTCTCTAATAGCTTGAATTTTCCGCTCGTCGGTTTGGATGCCTTCTGAAGAAACGACATGCCCCACGAACTCAACTCGCTTCTGGAACAGGAAACACTTTTTCGGATTTATTTGCAGATGTGCATTCCTAATTCTGTAGAAGACTTCCTTCAGATTGGAGAGGTGTTCCTCGAATGTTCTTCCCATAACCATGATATCATCTAGGTAGACAAGACAGGTTCTCTAAGTAAGACCTCTCAAGACGATTTTCATAAGTCTTTCAAAGGTGGCAGGAGCATTGCATAGTCCAAATGGCATAACTGTATATCGATACAAGCCTTCACCAGTGGAAAAAGCAGTCTTTTCCTTGTCGTCTTCATGAATGCCAACTTGCCAATATCCGCTTTTCAGATCAAGCGTCGAAAACCATTTCGATCCCGAAAGGGTGGTTAGTGTGTCATCTATTTTAGGAAGCGGGTAACTATCCTTTTTTGTCACGTCATTTAATTTTCTGTAGTCGACGCAAAATCTGGTGGAACCGTCCTTTTTGGTTACCAATACAACGGAGGCCGACCAAGGACTTGATGAGGGCTCGATCACTCCTCCTTCCAACATCTTATCGACGAGTTGTTTTACTTCCTGTTGCTTTACCAATGGCAGTCTTCTTGGTGGCTGACGAATAGGTTGGGCTTGACCAGTGTTAATTCGGTGTTCTATGACGCTTGTTCTACCTGTGGTTCCGTCTCTTCCTTCAAATATGTCGCTTCCTCTTGTCAAAAATTTCCTTGCTTCCTGCAGTTCCCTTTGTGAAAGGTGTTGCCAGGATTTCTGAAATTCGACGAGATAATTTTCCAAATTGGTATTCTTTTCTTCCTTCACTCCTGTGGGTTCTTCATATCTTACGATATGACTAACAGGCTCGTAGGTTGCTATCGTATCACCCTCGTTTATTCTGACAGGGTTCGGGGAATTATTGGCTATCCTGATAGGTACGTCATTCTTTGATGTGACTAACGATTTCGCGATTAGATATTTTTCGTTCCAATCCGATTGCTGTACGAATCCAACACAGCTCCCAGGATTATTTTCCAGTTTTCCAAAAATGATCTTCTCTGAATTCCCAGGAATTCTTACGGTTCTCGTTGCCAGTATCCTGTTCGATGTTTCTTTGGGGTGGGATAGAACAAATTCTTCATTACCAAACTTCAAGATGTTGTGTTCATGGTCAAAGGCAAATCCGTGCTGACGTATCAAATCCATCCCCAAAATAAAGTCATCCTCGATCTCCGCTACTAAGATTCTATGGCGCAGTCGCTTACATCCTAGCTGTAGCTCTACCTCTACTTCACCCATAACAGGAGTAACCTCCCCAGTCACAGAACGTAAACTGAGACTTTTTACCAAAGGTTGTAGTTTGGAGTTGACATTACTGGGTCTCATCACGGATACTGCAGCTCCAGTATCAAAAGTAATTACTGTCTTTTTGCCATTGACTGTTCCTTCCACCACCAAGCTACCCGAGTCTCTGGCGAATCGTCTCACGGAAAGAGTCCTGGGGGCTACGCTTGGGTTAGTCGGCATTCGCCCCGTAATGCTGACTAATTTGCGTTTCCCTGGTTAGACACGCCGGGTTTCCTGTCCCTGGATGGTGAGCGAGATGGCAATTGCACTCGACAGTCCCTCTTCCAATGACCGGTCCGTCAACATCGAAAGCACTCATTCCTCCTACTTGGACTTCGTTGTCTCCCTCTCTGCATGGAATCCAATTTCCCCAAAACTTTTTCTAACAGTGCGGTAACGTGATCGGATTCGGGATTGTTTATCCTTGCAGTATTCGGATGGGAATCTTCCACAGTAACAGCTCGGATCCTTGGCCTCGATATGTTGTAGGTGGTCTCCATTTCCAGTGCACGAACGAGAGCTTCACTACTCTTTTTAAATCCTCCTAGTCGCAGACTTCTTTGTATCTCAGCATCTCTGAGACCATCGATGAAATTTTGTATAGCCAGTTGTTCCTTGAATTCTTCTGGCGCCTCTGGATATGCTAGATGTATTAAGCGTCTAACCTCGGTCTTGAATTCTTGAAGGCTCTCTCCAGATTTTTTAGTCCTTGTTCTCGCTTGGACCTGGTATAATTGTCTTCTGTGCTGTTCCCCATAACGCAAGTCGAGTGCATCAGTTAAAGCACTGTAATCCCTCTGTTGATCCAACGTTGTTTGTTACAGTTCGAGAGCAGCACCCCGAAGAGATATCACCAAAGCGGTGGCCTTTTCTTGGTTGTCCCAACCATTGGCATCTGCAGCAGCGTCGAATTGTCTTCTGCACATGGTCCAGGATCTAGTGCCATCGTACGTCGGCGGTTTGATAAGTGAACCTGCTGCCACTGGTCTCTCTATTTGGCTTTGTCTCTTTAACCTAGACATCTCGGTTTCCAGTCTTACAATTTGGCCTTTAACTTCCGTCTCTAATCTTTCCACCTTATCTTGGGCATCACTAACTCGTCCTTTTACTTCCTGGATGTTTCCCTTAACCTCCATCACTTCATTACGCACTGACATAACTTCTGCAGTGAAGTTTTCTATCTTATCGAAAATTCTACGGCTTCGTATCTCCTGGTCCTCAAGTATTTTCTCTATTCGAGCCTGTTCTATAGTATTTTGTTCTTCAATAATTTTCTGTACCCGTTCTTGTTCTTCTCGTTTTTCCATTTGTCTTCTAGTTTCTTCTTGTTGTTTCTCTTTCTGTCTTTTAGCCTCTTCTTCTTGTTTCTCTTTATGTCTTTTAGCTTCATTTTCTTGCCGTTTTTCCTCCCACGTAGCCATGAAATTACTCATAAATAATTTGATTTGTTCTTCCATCTCGGCAGCTTGTCTAGATTTAGCCATTTTTTTTTCAAATTTTCTTCAAAACTTGAAAAAAATCTGCTGTTCTGGGTTTCTCTGTAGGTGTATAATGCAGCGGCGAGGTCGAAAGTTGTGTATCTCTATATTTCCGAATAGAACTTTCTAGAACTTCTACGAAAATGAGGTCTTGGATTTATTTCGACACGACAAACACAACGGTGAAGTCGGAAATTGTCTATCTCTATTAGTTTCAGAATAGAACTTTCTTGAACTTTCGCGAAGATCCACAAATCCAGTTATTTTTTTTTGCGTAAACAGTCACTACTGGTAACGCACTGTCCAAGCCGATTAATTCTTTCACTTTTGAACACGTTTACAGTCACTTCCGGGTACTGAATTTTCTGGAATGTCCGAGAAAATGTCCTGTCCAATCCAGGTATCCCACTTCTGACACCAATTGTCACGGAATTTACGTGGTGACAAAACCCTGGGTTCGATTAATTAATACACTTCTTAATAATTAACTATTTATTAACTAATTACACCAATTAATTACGATTATCACTATACTGCACAATACTACACTTTGCAACCGCTTTACTAATACTTCCAAACACTCCGAACGCTTTACCAATACTAGTACTAATACTACTCTATACAAAACAAGCAAATTAATTTATACCCTCAACGAAAAATCTAGACGCGCCGCGTTAAATCTAAGAATGCTTCCAAACAATTCTCGGCGGTTCGGTTATACCCTCAACGAACAATCTAGACGCGCCGCGTTAAATCTAAGAATGCTTCTAAACAATTCTCGGCGGTTCGGTTCGCTTCGCTTCGGTTCGACCATGGGTCGCCCATGGTCGTCCCATTGGGGTTTTCGTAACAATATTTTTTAATTTTTTCACTGTTAGCAAAATAGGTATTCAAATAAACATAGAAAAACATTACTTGTTCTGAATGAATAATGAATACTAAAAGCTATAAAATTCATCTGATGTTTTTGTTTTCATTTAATACGTTTTTCTAAATTAAAGAGTTGAATGCGAGATATTTGGAAATATTGATTTTTTGTAATACCGTGGCAAATGCGTCCTAGCAATGCAGTGAGGAACTTAGTAGTGCTTTAAATCAACTTTCTTTGTCCATATTTGTTGGACAGATTTTTTTAACTCAAAATCGCAAAACTATTGGTGTCCGAGATATTGCTGTTCCGTAGTCTTAACTGATCCCGCTGTATGTGCCTCGTTTATGAGATAAACGTACAGCAAATTTTAAATTTCAGATCTTTTTCTGTCTCATGTTCAGTACACACAACAAATCGTAAATTTCCTATATCCTTTAAAACACAGGGTTGTAACGGAATTTTTTTGAATTTTAAAATTCCGATTTATATCCACCCATGATAGAGCTTAACAGCGATGTTTATAAGAACTTCATTGGAAAATATTTACGTTTAATTCTAAATAGATAGAAGGGTCTAGCCATTAAATTGATCACTCAATTGATGATTACCAATTTATTTGTGATTTTTTAAAAAATTTACGTCAAACAAGAAGAAGAAAAAACTGACAAAAAATCCGTCTCTTGTTCGAAGTTGATAATATTAATTGTTTCCGAGGAAAAAGTCACCTAACATACTGTGATGTCAACGAATCTGGATTTAAACATAGAAGAAATGTAAGTATTACAATCTGCCAAATCTTGGAAAAGCGCCCTTATATATAAAAAAATACGGAAAATGTCGCTTTGGGAGGGATCAGCATTAGGCACTGCAAGACTATATTATGTGTACAGGGTGATTCAGTCACAATGTCAATTTTAACAACATACTCGCAAGGCCTAATAAAGACAGAAAATCGAGAATTTTTTTTTAAGCGCAGAGCCAATTGAAAAATTTGGAACTCGGATTTGAATTCAGCGCATCAAAATCCTTCGGAAAAGTACATTCTGATTTCTGGGATAGAGGGTCGGTCAAATTTTGTCGGCCTGTGTAATTAAAGAAGCCAATCGGAAAATCTTTGAGTGAGAAACATTTTATTCAACTAGTTTTCGCAAATTGTAATATTGATCTCTTTCTACAAAAGCCTCTATGTTACTCCAGTGGCGGCTCGCCAGGTGACGCAAGTGACGCCCCGTTTCACCTAAAATTTTCGTTTGGTTGTGCAATTTAAAATTATTTTTAATTTTATATAAATTTTATAATTTAGGTATAATTCTATATTGAAAATGTATTATGTTTGTTTAATATGCAGAAATAAACAAAATAGTTGCGCGGTGAACGCCTTCTAAAAAAACATTGCCTTCGTTGAGTGCGAACATCAACCTCGTACCATATAACGTATAGTATAAACAACTGACGCAGATCGAAATCAGTCTGTATTCCTCTTCTCTTCGTAGCGTTGTTTACGGCGGTTGTCATGGCAACGAGGCGGCCAACACGGGAGTGAACTACGGCGTGGGAGAATGAGTGACGCGGAAATTGAAACAGCATTGTCATCGCCCATCGCCTGCGTTTAAACAGTTTATACGATACGCGTCGCCCAATGCACGATTATAACGGTTCTTGGTTGGTTAATATTTGTTTTGTATAATAACGGTAGAAATATTTCCTATGATCCAGTACATACTGAATCATTTAATTGGAAACGCCATTTTCCAGATGGAAAATTGAGGACAAAAAGGATTTTTTAAATTGCGAGAGACCTGTGTCTTATTCTCTCGATACGGAAAACAGAGGAAGTTTTGGAATGAATGGTATTCGGAGTATAAGTGGTTGTGTGGAAGTGTTTATTTAAAACAAACTTTTCTGTATGCCGTGTTTAATTGTGGGTGTAAAGTCGGGCGTGTGGAATAAGGAGGCTGTCGTAACCACGAAGCTTCTTAGGAACATACATATACGATGTGCGTTAATGTTCGCAGAAGTCCACAAGCCGAACTAATACTTATAAAATATAAATGAAAATCCTTCTCGCGAACGTCGGTAATATTGCAAATGCAACTAAAAATTTCTAGATTCATTTAAAGCCGTTTGTCCTTAAAAATGTGAAAATTTTCGCCAGCGGTGTTTTTTTTTCCTTTTTAGTCAATCAATGAATATGCTTCACCTATTCTCAATGTCACGAGCTGCCACTGTGTTCCTCTGGTTATTGAGATATGGCATAGGTACCTGAAATCTCACCAGCCGCCACTGCTTGGAAAATTAGAATTAGTATGTTAATAAAAAACTGATTTTTTTTATAAGGTATGCTCATACCTCCTCGAGGTCTTTGCTACGCAACAATGGCAATTTAATATGTTAATTGCATACTTTAAAAAAATAATTTATATCAGCCATTACGTATTTTAACATTTTAAATTATTATTGGCTGAAGTGAGCAAGAAAAAACATGAGTCTCTAAAATAGTCAAAACATCCGTTTATTTATTAATTATGTTTAACACCAGGAAAATGTTTAAATTTGGCAACGTCGCTTCAGGCCGACATCGACTTGACTTGGGAGGCGTGAACGTATCATTGCCATCAGCGGTCAGGAGCGATTCGAAAAGAGGTTTAAAAATGATTTGAAAATATTTTTTTTCTGGGTAAATATGTAAGAACTTTAAAAACCTGCTTTAAAAAATTTGATTTGATTGAATATTCTAATTGTTTATAAGTACAAAAATTCGACCAATGTTTAAACAAGCGCCAGAGCTCTCCTAATTGACGGATCCGAATTTTTCAAAAAAAGTTTGAAAGCTTGAGAGCCCTTCTATATGTGATTAAATTTTCAAGTATCTAAGGGCCTTGGTTTTTGCTGTGCAAAATTTTGAAAATTTGCAATTTTTTTTTCAAAATCTGGATTGCAAAATTATTATGCAAAATCTATCGAACCGATTTTGATGAAATTTGGTGTGATGATTCTACATAACATGAAGTTTTCTTGAGCCAAGTATAAAGGTCCTATACCCAATTTAAATACCCCAAAAAAATTCCCTAAAAAGTATTGTTTTTTAACCCCATTTTTGCGATTTTTTCGATTTTTACCATAATAATCATGATTCATTCGATTTGTAACTAGTCATGTTTTGTAAAAAATTTAATTACAAACATTTTTTTCCTCTTCCATTTTCGCCTAAAATCAACTCTTGAAAAGATACATAATTAAATAGGAAGAAAAATATGACATTTTTCGAATTTTTTTAACGTATTGTGCCGCCAAAAGTTTTTATGCGCATAGAAAAATTTTCATTTCTAGTGGTATTTGAAAGCCAAAAATCTCCGTGGATATACGATTCACCCAAACCAAAACAGATACCGCCTAGTCTAAAAATAATTATTAACTACACCTCTATCGTCGAGTTTATCGCACTGAATGTTCGTTATGCAATTTTTCAAAACATATTACTTCAGTGGTTAGTAGGCAATACGTAAAAAGTAGGAAATTTCGTACATGAATTGGCCATATTTCGTACAAATGAATGTAGTCCGCTGGCTTTGAGATCAATGTCAGACACTCATTTGAATTTAGATCATGTCTGGCATTTAAATCTCAGAAATAGAAAGTCCTAACGGATCCAAACACTTCAACGGTACATGCCGCACATAAGTATATTTATGTATCTGTAAAACAGTGTGTTAATATAAGTCTCCAAATATTTTTTCAATAGGACTAGGTCAATTACTAAATTACCTACTACCCAGGAAGTTTCATCAAATTCAACAGCGGAATACCCATTTACATAAATAACTAGACATGTAAATAAAAGTAAATAAAAATTAATGATAAATAGAGAGATTCGATTAAGGAAAGAGTAAATCAAGGCAAAATATGAATTAATTTGAAAAGATTTCATACTTTTCTTCATCTGATATACTACTCTTTATCATAGCTGAGCTTGAAGCTAAGTACGTAGTAGTAGCAGTAACATTAGTGAAAAAAGAATTTCTATTTACTTTATCAAATATTTCTCGTTAAACAAAATTATATTTAGAAAAGCTATCCATTGACCAGTACCTTTTCCTTTATATGTGATGAAAAGAAAACATTTAATTAAATAAAGTACTACATATACAGAGTGTTTCTTAAGTAGAGGTAAAAAATTCAAGGGCGTATTCTGTGACTAAAAATGTATTTGTTATATAAATGTGAGGTCTTAGGACAGCCATTGTCCAGCTACAGCGTGTCAAAAATTTAAAAAATCAGTTTTTAATTTTTAATTTCTAAACCCCTTGAGATAATTTAACCAACTTCGATGTGCATATTTAATATAACAGTAGGTATGAAAGAAACTTACTAGTGGCGGAAGTGTGGGTATCTTCGATCATTATTTGCAAAAAAAATGTCATCATCATATAAGTACACCATATTATATTATCTTCACTTTTTGTTTCTTTATACTTTTTTGTGTTCCAAACCAATTAACAACAAAATTGATTTATTTGGTCATTATATTACTTAAAATAATAACAAAATAATTAATTAACAATGGAATTACTTTATCATGATTAATTACAACAAATGTTGGAAATGGCCACCTTCAGCCAAATTACATGCTTCAGATCTTCTTGAAATTGCAGCTCGAACACGAGTAAATATTCCAGAAGTAGTTCTTATCACATCACGACCAGCTATAATTTGTTGAAATAAGTACTCCTCAGATTTAATGTGAACCTCATAAACTAATTTCTTGATATGTCCCCAAACAAAAATATCAATAGGGTTTATATCGGGTGATCTGGGTGGCCAAGTTTGACCTGGTTCTTGAGTGCTTCGTCCAATCACGTTATTACCGAACCGTTCACTTAAAAATTTGTGAGCAGAAAACTAAAATGTGTGGGAGCCCGGTCGTGCACAAACGACATTCTTTTTCTTAGTGCATAGGGAACATCTTCAAGTAGTTCAGGTAAAACGTTTTCAAAAAAATGTCTGTAAGAGGCACCGGTTAAAGTTCTTGTAAAGTTCTTGGTAAAAAGTAAGACCCAACAAGAAAAATTCCAATAATATCCAGCATTCAAAGAAAACTGATGTTGATATCGCCACCATAATGGCATGAGGGTTTTCATCTCTGGAAAAATTAGCTTCTTCGGTAAACAATATTCCAGCGGTAAAGTCGACATTTTGTTCAATTTTTTACAAGCTTTTATTTAACTTACCTTGTTAGTATGGGTCAAATCTTGCCACATAATTTTAAAACTGTTATCCTCAACCGATTGAGCTGAACTTTTGCATCTACGTTTAGTTTGTATGACAATGCATGGTTAGCTAGGTGACGTCATTCTAAATCCAATATGGCGGACTCCCAAAGATGGCGGACCAGTTATTTTTTATGCACCCTCATGATATGGGTCACTAAAAGTTTATTTTTAATTTTTTTATACATGAACTTATTACAAAATCCAGTGGCAAAATTGTAGGCGAGCAGGATAGTCTAACGGCGGCAAGGCTAGACCCTTTGTATGTGATATGGATATAACTGTTCATGCCTCAGATCGGACCAAACTAATTTACAATTCATATTAAGATTTGCAGCGATCTTCCTAATATTAATATATTTGGATCTTCAATTTCGTGTAGAATAGCTTCTTCCAACTCAGGCGTTCTAACACTCAAAGGTTATCCAGGAATTGGACCTTTTTGAAATGAGCCTGACTCCGAAAGACGTTGAAAAAACGTTTCTGACATTCCTGCATTTGGAGTTGGATGATTTGGAAATCTTTCCACATAAATTCGCCTAGCCTCTGTACCATTGCAAGGCCATAAATGTAAACCATATTGGTCATTTAAATATGCATAAATCATTAAAACTTAATATTTTTAAAAAATAAACTTAATTTGACAATACACAATATTAAATAAGATGACGGCTTCTTATTATTCTTGTTTTGCATGGTCTGCCTAAGACATGTTTAAGTAGGTAATTTAAATAACTGAAAAAATGCACTTGATCAAATAAATCAATTTTGTTGTTAATCGACTTGGAATACAAAAAAATTTAAAGGAACAAAAAGTGAAGATAATACAATGGCGCATATGATGGCCTATTTTATTTGTAATATTATACAGGGTGATATATTTTTTTGGCAAATAATGATCGATGATACCCACAGCTCCGCCACTGCTAATTTTCTAAAGCTGGAAATTTTTGTTTCATACCTACTGTCATACTAAATATGCACACCGAATTTGATTCAATTATCTCAAGCTTGTAAAAAGAGTAATGACCAATTTTTTCAACTAAGAGTACATTTTGTAGCGACCTCTAGCGTCTACAGTACAGTTAAGTAAGGATGCGTTTTCCTGGACCCCAGAATCCATATTTTCAAATTCTTTGAAAACTTTCTAAAAATTTTAAGAATTTTGAATTCAAAATTTTAACTTTAACACCCTGTAACGTTTTTACAAATGGACTAAGGTAAGTTTCGCACTATTTTGATGTAAGGAATCTATCCTTGGTCTGTTTCCATTAATTTCGCGACTCATTATATATTTATAATATCAATATTTTATGAAAATGGAAACAGAAAAATTGGAAACTACAAATCTTCAGTAGGTATGCTAATTTGAATTCATTATCTCATTTATTTCTTAACACATTGTTGAGCAGCCACATTATTATACAGTATGTCATGTCCTAAATTGGTTATGGATGTATGCGATCTTGATAATTATACAACAATGAATAACGATTAAATGAGAACATTTTTAGAATATTTGATTACTAATTTAATGCCCCCCGCTGATTTTGCATTGCAAATCGATGATAACAGTATTATAGTAACATTTTACAAAAAAAATCAGTGAATTCAAATTTTTATTTCAACATTAAAGCTGAGTTGAAATGTAAATAATTTTAGAATATTTAAAAATAGGATAATTTTTTTTGTGAAATTCTGTATAAAATGTTATGCAAAATTTAATGTTTATAAAATAACGTCAATTAATAGAAAAATTACTTTTTACTATTTTTTGTTTTTTTAATGTTTATTTAAAATTTCTTGAAATAATAGCTGAAGACGATGACTGCATAGACAGAGGCAGAATCTTGGAAAACTAACAATTTATAGGATTCCGTAGTTCCGTAGTTGTCTTACCCTGGGGTATAGATCGCACAGCTAGTTTACATAAGTATAAATCTATAATACAATATTGACGAATCATAAACTGAAATTGTGAATGAAATCGTAGAAACAATTGTGCATTTCCTTTTACAGTTATTAGAAACGTAAACATAATGCATACACATTTAATACCTCGACTTCATATGTTATGTACCTACTTCTTTTTTGCACAAAATGATTCAATAATTTATGACAGGCATATACAGGGTGTCCCTGAAAAGAATGGACAATGCTTGACCACAGGTTTCTGGGATGAAAATAAGACTATTTAGCCTAACTTAGCCTTCTAAATATAGAAGAGATAACCTAGTTTTTTTCAAATAATTTGAAAACTGTTTTTCTTAGAAACTTCAAATTTGGTGCACATATTTTTTATATAAACGCAATCAAAATATAGAATTTGGTGAGAATACATATATAGTATGTTCTTTTCTAGTCCCTGTGCGCCACAGGCTATCCCGTAACTTTTTTGTGTGATGACAGAATTTATATTTTTAAAATTATTTTTAAAAATAATCACACTATTTTAGAAGCACGAGCACGAGGGGCCACATAACAAAGAAGCAAATTCATAATAGTAATTAAAAGGTTCAGTGTCAAGCCACGTGTGATTTAATTTTAGCTTACTTTGTTTTTTATTGCAATTTTTATACTTTTGCTGAACAAACTGAAATGTTATTAGTTTTGGGTTATTGTGAAGGAAATTGGTGTGTTGTTCGAACATATGCTGAAAGATTTCCTAATCGAAGAATTCCAAATCACAAAACATTTGCTAATGTGGAGAGACACCTTCGGGAAACAGGACGTTTTTTTACCTATAACAATAAATTGTGGACAACGTAGGCTAGAACTATTCAGCTGGACCAACAAATTTTGGAAAGAGTCGAAGAAATTCCGCAAGTAAATACAAAGCGTTTAGTGGCAGAGGTTGACTTTCAAAAAGTTCCGTTAATAGAGTATTAAAAGACCAGTTATTACATCAATTCCACCTTCAGTCAGTTCCAGAACTTTTACCTACCAACAGATCCTCCATCACGTCTTGCTTTCAATTAAAGTACTCAAGAACTCGGAAATAGAAAGAAGAAAATTCTGTCTACAGATGAAACCGCTTTTACTAGAAGGGGTATTTTTAATTCACATAATGAACATGTTTATTACCTGTTATATTACCTGCTACATTGAACGCAGAAAATTATTTAGAATTTCTCCAAACAAGATTACCCTATCTGCCTGAAGAGTTACTGATAACACTTCGAATTAATGCATGATGGGGCCCTCCCCATTTTGCCTTATCGTAAGGCAATACTTAGATGAGCATTACCCTAACAGATGGATAGGTAGAGAAAATAATGCCCCCTTAAAATGGACACCTCGATCCCCGGACCTAAACCCATGTAATTATTATCTTTGGGAAGCATTGAGGACCATAGTTTATAGTTTTGCAGTAAATACAGAAAACGAATTATGGGAAAGACCATAAAATGAAATTAATGTTATGAGAGGTAATGCACCATTATTGGATAAAATTCGCTTTTATTTCCCAAGAATTAATGCTTGCGTTCAAGGATAAGGTCTTCCTTATCCTTTGAGCATTTACTGTAATATTATTTTATTGTGATTACATATATCAATTTAGGTTTATTTAAAATGTTAATGTTGACTTTCTTACATTAATTGATATTGTTTATTTAAAATACTAGTGTTGATTTTTACTAAGACTAAAAATGTGTAGTTAATTTTGTTTTTTTTTGTTATGTGAAGTTTTTTCATTATTATTCCCTGCTTTGAAGCTGCAGTTATAAATTATTTTTAACAAATCGGAATTTTTGCCTATATTTAATGTATAAAGAATGCCAAATTTACTCGAAATTCATAAACGATATCAAAATTTTGTAAGAGCAAAAAGAAAAATAGTTTTCAAATTATTTGAAAAAAAAACTAGGTTATCTATTCTATATTTAGAACGCTGTATCTCAGTAGGCGTGCACTTTTGTATAGGGTGTCCCGGTAGTTGATACAAAAAAGTCGAATACAAAGAGATGAGGCCAAAATAATATCAGTTCCTCATATAATTTTTTTTCATACGAGCCTTCGTTAACAAGTTAGGGGCTCTCAAATTTGAAAATTAAAAAGTTATTGTTATTTACAGTCTCTAATCTATTAACTTCAGCATGATACAAATTTGGTGAGTTGATTTGATTTAATTTGATTTGTTTCAGCTTGTTTTTGATGTTGTAAGTGAAGCTTCATTATACCCAGAATCAATCGGCCTGTATCAAAAATAAGTTCCCTGAAGAATTTACCAACGACAATATGCTCTTGGTTCAACTCGGTAAAATTAACAGTTTAGGAAATATTTGTGATGTTATGTCACAGCTAGTGCATATCGAGCGGCGTCTGCACCATTTTTTAATTTTAATTTTTAATTGGACATAATTACTGTGTTAGAACCGTACATATTTCTAAAGTAAGAGCCTAGAAAATCTTACTGTCTGCAAATGTAATTTTCAATAACAAAATTTGACAAACACACTTTAAACAACACAAAATAGAAAAAAACAAGAACAAGTTAAATAAGTTAAAAAAAATAATTTAAAATAAAGAAAACTATCAGAATACATTTTGAATATGGGCACCTTGCACCTCCGCATTTTGTGTTATGTGTAAAGTGTGTTTGTCAAATTTTGTTAGTGAAAATTACATTAGCAGACAGTAAGATTTTCTAAGCTCTTATTTTAAAAATATGTACGATTCTAACATAGTAATTATGTCCAATTAAAAACAAAAAAATGGTGGAGGCGCCTCTCGATGTGCACTGTGACAGAAAATTACAAATATTTCCTAAATTGTTAATTTTACCGAGATATCTATGCAAAAATTCTGGATTGTTAACCAATGAGCATAGTCCGTCCCTGGTGTTATGGGCATAATGAAATTTCACTTATAACATCAAAAACAAGCTGTACGCATATGTTATCGATCACCAAATTTGCATCATGCTGAAGTTAATAGTTTAGAGACTAAATAAAAATAACTTTTTAATTTTTTCCTTTGAGGGCCCGTAACTCGTTAACTAAGGCCCGTATCAAAAAAAATTATATGAGGAACTGATATTATTTTGACCTTATCTATTTGTACTCCACTTTTTTGTATCAAGTACCGGGACACCCTGTATATAAGATGGGAAATGACCCTGTATGGAAATAGGCAATCCTTTGCGAGATGTGTATTTTTAAGGTACTGATTTATACTTTTAAACAAGGGAAGGTCCCATAATAATTATTGTAATTTTTTAGCCTATTAAATGGTTAACATTTTGTTGCTGTTATAGTTATGAATCTGCTGATCAGTTTCTGCTATTGTTAAAGATTTTGTAAATATACGCTTAACGTGAAATTTATGGAGATATACATAATTTAAAAGTCATATCCGCAAAATACAAAACATAATAATCTCCTGTGGCGGTGAAGTAGACTTAACAAAGGCATTATTAAAATACCGGCATTAGTACAAGGTAAATGTATGTATGTCAGTTTACTGTGTCAAATCTGCTTTCTTTCATATACGCTTTCGCTTGGCAATGAACTTTGGGCTCGACTTTAGGTAAATTTAAAAGTAAAGTAAACAATATGTGTACTCGGTTACGTTTTCAATCAATGTTCTCCATTGGTTGATGTCTTAAGTATACATATGAATCGTCTTACACTATATTTCTGTAGATTGTTTTTAAAATAATTATAGATGTGCAAAATCAGAGAAATTTCTAATCTTGGTTCCGAAAAGAAAGTAATTTAAATTAGATCCCTAATTTGATTACCACATCCTTTTCAACAAGTAGTATATGATGAATGTTAATACATTTTTTTATTTAACATAAATTCCACACGTGAATATATTACATGAGAAAGTGTCGAAAGTGCGACACTGAATTAAATCAACGACAGTTTTAGTTTTTCAGGTCGTATCAGTTCACAATACTATTAGAATGGATATTATCTATACGTTCCAAAAATATAAATAATAAAGAGGAAATCAATGAAAAATCTCACTCAGAGTGAGTAGTTGCAGATAATTTGTATCTCGTTAGTTATTTGAGTTAGAAATTCGAAATTTTACTTTAGCGGTAAAAAATTTACAGCAAAATTTTATTACATCAAGAATGGTTTCGGAGAATAAAAGAACTCTCAAGGAATCACCGCTGTAGCCTCTCCTTAGGTAGCACTTCTCCACTAATGTTCATTATGATTTTTTGTTATTTTTATCGGAGAATTCGCAATATACGATATAGGGTGTATCATAATTAATAGTGCAAATTGAAACAGATGTAAGTACACGATACTAGAAGCAAAGAAAATCTCAGTAAACATGCATCGTTTTCGAGACATTAGGTGTAAAAAAATTTTTTGTCAGTTTTTTGACGATATCAGAAACCGTTTGAGATATAGAACTCAAATTTTAGACACGTATTATCATTAACATTAGCTCCTTTTGAGCTTTAATTTAATTTTTATTCGTATGACAGTGGCAGATATTTTAGGATTGCGTGAGGTTCTTCTGCCCTTAATTTTTACGACTCTGGGAAAATTGGCATTTCGAAAGTATATTTTATACCGCTCCACAGTGGGAAAAATGGAAAAAAAGCTCTACGCACTCGGCTTATTTTAACCGTATAATGGTAATTTCTTCTTCTTCTACAAATATGCAAAATTTTATGAATCTGGTGCGATAATTTAATATATCTATATAGCAATTTTTTAAATCGAGTGAACCCATCAGCCTCAACACCAAAGACAATAATTCGGCATTTAAAAATAAAAAATTCTGAGGTTGATTAAACAACGAAAATAACCATGTAGCTTCAAAATCCTCTTCAACCTTAAACCTGATCCCAAAAAATAAACTCAAATTCATCAAATCTAACCTCAAAGTAATACACTGACGCTTTTCTAAATCTATGAGTATAATTACTAGAAAACTATATTTTTGAGCTTACATTTCCTAATTCTAAAGCCATAAATCTACACCCATAAAAACCTAACCTTAAACTCTTCAAAACCTAACTCCTAACCCTCAAAGCCCAACTTCAAGTTCTAAACACTTGAGCTAGAAATTCATAGAATGTATATTATTCCACACTAAAAAATAAAAGTCCTTGAAAACTATATTCTGGAATTTATATTTTTTATTTTTGAAGCCCCTAACCTTAAATATTAAATATTTAATCTCAAATCCAAGAAATCTGAGCTAAAAAGTCACACGAAGGATATTTTCCAAACCAAAGAATATGACTCCTTGAAAACTCTATTCTGGAGCTAATATTTTGTATTTCTGAAGCCTCAAACCTATGCTATGTCCATAAAACCTTTTAAGATGGACATGATTTTTTTGCCCTTGAAACTTATTTTCAAATTCACAAGAAACAAGTGGAGATAAATAAAATTTCACTCTATAAATTATAAAAATTTCAACAATTTGGGCTAAAAACTTATTTAAAATTATTCGATAGACTGCATTTCGTTATCTTTATTTATATAAGACTTAAGCCTTATTACCGCGTCAAGATAGCAGTCTTTAAAAGGGTTGTTTTTCAATTTTTTTATTTTTAGGGTCAATTGGGGTAATCATGAACAGGGGTA
Source organism: Anoplophora glabripennis (assembly GCF_000390285.2). Lineage (NCBI taxonomy): Eukaryota > Metazoa > Arthropoda > Insecta > Coleoptera > Cerambycidae > Anoplophora > Anoplophora glabripennis. The sequence continues at coordinate 53,339 of NW_019417331.1, read as the reverse complement.
ATTGTAAACAAGCTTCATAACTTTTGAATTTGGCGGGTAGCAACGACGTACAACGGCATCCGTGACATGTGGATTTATGTTTTCTTATAGTACAGCAATAACGATTTCATTGTGTTGGTTTTCTGCTTGTGGCAGTTATTTTTCGGCGATACGACTCAAAAGTTTATTAAGCAGAATTTGCTTTTGCTTTTTAAATGTGCATAAATCAGATTTTGATAAAGATAAGGCAATTTATTTATATAGTAGCGTTCATTATTGAATGAACAATGTGAAACCACGTTACTTTTTTAGGTTAGGCTTCACAAATTCATAGTAGATGTGTGTTTACAATTGCCCCGTTAAAAAATTTAAAACGGGGTAATTGTAAAAACATTTAAGGGGTAATTGTAAACGCGTTTCTATATACTCTCAGAAACACAATGGTGCGAAATTATCAGAAGAAACGACCGAACATTGAAAGATACAGCAAATTGGATCTTATTAATGCTGTTAATGATATACAGAATATCAATAAAACAGGGCAGACAGGGAGACTGACAATATTTCTATTGCCGTTATATATAAAAGGATTAAACGAAGAAAAAATACCATGAAGCCTATGAGTTTGCAAGACGCCGTCTTGCAATCCCAATAGATGCAGAAACGACCTTGCGAATTGCCTTATAGCTCGAGCTAGAATAGGCTAGAATTTAGAATTTATAGAACAATAAATAGTTAGTTTACATTTGCCCCAATATTTCTATAAATTTTTTTTTCCTGGGTAAACACCCTTTTTTTCGGTAACGGTTAACAATGTTAAGTTGCACGTTTAAGGCATTCTAGAAGGTGTTCCAGAGAATGTTCAGTATTAAGGTTATCTTCACAATTGTTAAACTTCAAATTTTAGACTTTATCAAAGTTGATTTTATTAGAATCGTTTACAATTACCCCAACTGACCCTACTTATTTTCCTCTTTTTGTTTTTTTTTTGTTTCTTTGTTTGGTTCTGTTTTTTTTTCTACTTCTATTTTTTATCCAATATTCAAAAATTTTCATTTTTAAATACGAATCTGAAATTTTTTTTTACAAATAAATAATCCAGTTTTTTTAACTACTTTCATTTTTGCGTACGCCGCCATTGAGAGGCGTAAAAAAGGACACCTTCATATTAGTGCACTATCAGCGTTGCCAGTTGTTAAATCAACTTACAATGTTAAATGGAAAATAATTTGGTGGATTTGGTATATCTTAGCGACTTGATTTTAAACAATTAACAATTCTATTGTTTCTAAAAAATAAAACATTTTACAAGATTTATTAAATATTAACTAATATTGGTAGGTTGATACGGTATTAACTGTATTTTTTTTGTAATGTTAGACAGCGAAACTAATAAAAAATAATATAGTGAAAACAGATCGCTTTTCTATGACAATGACGTGTTATTTTAGTCACAATATTTTTTTTTATGTCAATGTGAACGAAGCGCCAAACATTTAAAAAATTGTGTTTAAAAATTAAAAATTTTCATATGATTTGTTAAGTATTTATTAAGTATTAACCAATGTTAGTAGGTAGATACGTTACTAATTGTAAATAAAATTATTGTATGTTTTAAAATAATAATTGCTGTTTTAAAAACCGTACATTATAAAAAATAAATAAAAATACTAATCTGATTGATTTACAAACATTTGTGTTACTATTTCTTTAAGCAGAGTATGTACTTAATTTGTGAATTTCAGCGTCGATGATCTCTGACATTACCTAGTATACTGCACTATACTATTGTCACTACGTACATTAGTTACGGATGCATTTAGGGTAGTTTAAACAGGTACATACAGAAATACGGTATATTTTCACTCTTGTCTTAAAATTAAATAAAATATTAACAAAATTAAACCGTGAACAGTTTAAGTTTAAGCAGAATTCGATGTTCCGAACTCTTCCGAAGGGCAGCGAAGGTTAGCCACCGCAGTTCCGTTAAAACGCCATATCTCCACCTTTAAAATTACTACCGATTGACTTGCCGATTAACTTCACACTTGGTATGATATGACGGGTGACAAATGAGTTAAAAACAATGCTGCTGCTATGTTAATTCGCCGACACGGAAAAGGACGAATACGTCATCAATATTTCATTTGGTTATATTTTTATTTTAGTTTTCGAGTTTATCGGTTAATGGGATGGTTTCGTGAAGTGCCTTTGTATGATGCGAGTGACGTTACATAGTTATTTATTTCAATGTTTAGTGACGGTACAGGTAAAAAATTTCTGTGCGTTTAACAGTTCTGGGAAGAAGTGAAGTTAGCAGGTGGCATTGGCTACAATACCTATCCACACATTTAAACTTAATTTGTTTTGCAACTATATTGGATGTACATTTATTAGATTTTCATGAGCACACGCAGGTAAGCTATGAAGTCTATAGTAAATTTTTCCTCATCGGTCCAAAGTGCCCTACACAGAAACTTAAGTTGTCGGTTAACACTGTCGAGAATCTGCTCAAAAAATCGACTCTTTTTTTCTCGATAATCTGACCTCAAGTTTTGTACGGCTGCATGCAAGTTGCATGTTGATGATCCGTTTCACAGTTTCAAACGCTTTAACTAAACAGTGAATGTCTACCACCACATATTTTTTTAAATTGTTATACAATAATAATTATTACAGGGGATAATCTAAGGAATTTTAAGAATCAATCACCCTATGCTAGCTAAAGGAAAGCGCCCGAAAAATTCGATTTGNGCGCTCGAAAAATTCGATTTGTGCAAATAACTTGTTCCCAATATAAAGCCTAAAAACCCCCTCCCCCCAACCAAAAAAAAATGCAGTACTTTTTAAATGCCGGACAATAAACTCTAATTCTTTGTCCTTTTGAGTTTATTAATTTTAAATGTTCATGTACTGTACTCAAAGTACATAGCCATTGTTTTATTTCAATAAATTTATGTTATTTATTAACCTTTTAGAGGACTGGCATTTAACAAATATTTATGAAATTTCAATTTCATAGTACTTCAAGCAATCAAATTTTGCAACTGCCCTTTTTAACTTTTAGAACTAACTTTTTTTTTAAGAATTGCATTTTCGCTTAGAATTAACCCTTAGATTATGCGCTGAATTATTATTGCAGTTTATCTATAACTCCTTTGTTTTTAGTTTCATAATCTCGAGAAAAAGTAATTTCACCACATATACCTACATAATTTCCCTCTTAATTATTATTATAGAAACTATAGACGAAATAAATGGAAAATGTCTTTGCCATATAACCCTAACAGTACGAAAATAGCGCAAAGTACAGTTTCTGTCTGAAATTAAACTATTTGTTTAAAAATGCTATCGATTTTAATGCTATACATGGTGGTATAACTTTTTTTTGTAAATTGAGGGTAGTAAATGTCCATCCATACCTTATTTTTCGAAATTTTGCTGATCCTCAAAATTTGTTTATTTTTAACATAATCACCCTGTATATATGTATATGTATATACAGGGTGTCCCAGACTCAGCGTACAAAAATTTACCAGGGGGTAGACCAGACCAAAATAAGATTAAAATTCTTATAAAATATTTTTCTGCGATGCACACTCATTGAGTTACAGGGTGTTGGTTAGAAAAAAATAATAACAACTTTCCGCAATAATTCAAAAACCCTTTCAAGGATTTAAGTAATTTTTGGATGTAAGGTCATTAAAACTACATGGTGGTTATTTCGATCTAACGCCAGGGGCGGCCTAGGCCAACTTGTCCTCAAGGTTATGTCTTCATAACTTTTGCATATCCTAGTTTTATGTAATTTGATTACGTTTTCCTGAAACTGTAATCGATTTTGAACAAAAAATGTGCTCTTGTTTCATAGTTCAAAAATGAACCGTCTTCGAGTAAATTGGGTCTAAAGCATCGCCTGCATTAATTCATAGAAAAATGCATGTAAAGATTGTATTTGTTGTTACCTAGTAGATACCTGTCATGATAAAAAACAAAGTTGTTTACAAGCGTACATGTCAAAATTAATTACAGTACTGGAAGTTACGATAAATTAAGTTTACAAAACAGCAATATATTAAGTATTATGGAATTTTCTAACAACGAATATGCCGATATGATATTTGTCTACGGTTTCTGTGATGGAAATTCATTGGTGGCGTCACGAAAGTATCTACACAGGTTTCCAAACAGAAAGCAACCTTCACAGCACGTATTCCAACGAGTTTTTCAAAGAGTCCGTGAGACTGGGAGTGTTAAAATTGGAAATACTAGAATAAGAGGTAATTTGGAAGAAAATGTAGCTACTAGCTGCTATTGTTGATGATCCTTCCACCAGTGTCCGAAGAATATCAGCGTAAGTAGGTACTCCACGAAGCAGAGTCCGGAGAATTTTAAACCGAGAAGAAATGCACCCATACCATCTACATAAAGTACAAACTTTGCAGCCTGATGATTCCAAAAAAAGGATACAATTTTTGCAGATGGTTGTTAGAAAATATCTATAATGACGAAATTTCCATCAAAAGATATTGTGGAGCCATGAAACTATCTTTACAAGAAATGCTATAAATACCTAATTTAAAAAATTTTCATGTCTGATCCATTGAAAATCCGCATGTGATATGACCCTCCGCGTTTCAAAGAAGATTCTTCATAAATGTCTGAGGAGGAATCTCCAATGGAGTCATTCTGTTTCTTCAAATTATTGTAGACCGTTTGTGTTCATAGAGATACACGGATTTTTTAGAAAATTTGATGGCGTACTAGATGACGTTCCCTTAGCTTTGCGAAATCAAATGTACCTACTACCAACAAGATGGAGCACCACCTACTCGTAACGGAAGAGAGGTATCTGCGTGGTTCGATTTACATTTTCCAAAATGCTGGATTGGAAAAAATGAACCTATTATGTGGCCTCCCAGGTTCCCTGACCTCAACCCGCTTGATTTTTTTTACTGGGGTCATATGAAGCAACTGGTGTATGGCAAACCCAATAACATGAGATTTACTTCAAAAAATTAATGTAGCCGCCTAGCAAATTCAAGTAACCGTTGATTTGCGAAGGGTTTACATTTCTTGGTCAAACGATGTCGGACATACATTGAAGTAAATGGAGAGCATTTCGAACATTTATTGAAATAATTGTTTTCTATTTTTATTTTTAATATTGTCATTTCGCTAACATAATTTCTTTTATTTTTAGTTCCCCTACATTAACCAAATATTAAATAATTCGTAGAAAACTTGTTTAGTTTCTTCATATTCATTGAGCCACAGCTACATTGGAAACTGTACGTTAACGGCAAACAACTTTGTTTTTTATAATGACAAGAAATAAAATATTTACATGCATCTTTCTACGAACTAATGCAGTCGATACTTTAGATCCAATTTACGAAAATGGTTCATTTTTGAGCTTTGAAACAAGAGCGCATTTTTTGTTCAGAATCGATTACAGGTTCAGGAAAACTTAATCAAATTACATAAAACTAGGATATGCAAAAGTTATGAAGACATAACCTTGAGGATATGTTGGCCTAGGTCGCCCCTGGCGTCAGATCGAAATAACCACCATGTAGTGTTAATGACCTTAAATAGATGTACACTTCATCCAAAAATTACTTAAATCCTTGAAAGGGTTTTTGAGTTATTGCGGAAAGTTATTATTATTTTTTTATAAACAACACCCTGTAACTCAATGAGAGTGCATCACAGAAAAATATTTTATAAGAATTTTAATCTTATTTTGGTCTGGTGTAACCTCTGGTAAATTTTTGTACGCTGAGTCTGGGACACCCTGTATACATGGAGATTCAGTAAATGAACAAACTCGAGGGTTGGAAGAACTACGAAAAACAATGTCAGATTATAATTTTTTTATTTTGATTTTTGATATATACAGGGTGTTGAAGTTTTATTATTTTTTAAATTATGGATTTTTATGTATAGTCACCAAAGTAGTGGAGATATTTGGTATACTTGCAGTGTAACTAATTAAGCTGTCTTAAAATGTATCGAACATTAGTAACAATCAATGGGCGTAGATAGGAGCACTTGCTATCCTCAATTTACAAAACAAGTTCTACCACCCTGTATCGGTATTATTAAAATTTATGACATTCTTTATATGTAGAGTTTAATTTCAAACAGAAACTGTACATTGCCCTATTTTTGTATCTGTTACGATTACACTGCTCCTATAAAAAAAGCAGTTTTAATAATAATGAAGCGGAAAAATATGTATATATAGTAAAATTAGCTTTTCTCGAGGTTAATAAGCTAATAATAAAGGAGTTGTAGATAAATTGCAATAACAATTGTTGTATACTCCGAATAAACAATTAAAAAATATATGTGGTGGTGGACATCGTCGTTTGTTTAATTGGTGTTTAGTAAAGTGTTTAGGACACTGAAACGGAATCATCAACAAACATTTCGCATGCAACCCGTACAAAACTTGAGACCAAAATGATCCAGAAGAAAAAGTTGATTATTTCAGTAGATTCTCGACGGTGACAACCTACAACTTGACTTGTCAAAAATGAAGGGGTATACAGAGGAGGTCAAAATAGATGTTGTAATTCACATGTTTTTTTTCCTATCGAGCTTCGTTGTGGAGTTATTCGCCTTCAAAGAAAGAAGTTTGAAGTTTGAAAAACAAATTTCAATTATAACTTACCGTTATCAATGAAATTTTGTGAATTAAAGTAACTCATGGTAATATTCATTTCCAAGTTTAAACTGATCTTCAATATACCTGGATTATACAGGAGCAGACGAAATTATCCATTTAAATTTATACATCTTTTGACAGCGTTGCCAAACTTGACATTTTCATAGTTCGATTCCTCTCTCACTTTGCTAAAAAAAGGTATACCGTATATCAGTCGATATCTTGTACCGTGTTTGAGAAAATCGAATTTTAGTAACGACATACATTGTATCAAAAATGTGATACAGTTTTGTAAAAACCTTGGTTTCTATAGAATTAAAAAAAGAGCATTTTCTGAAATTGCTCAATCACCTCTACTCTACTCAAAATAACATCTGGTGATCATTTTTAATGATGTCGACGTGTGTAATTATGACATTTAATAATTCTTCCCTACTATTTATAGGAGTTTGATAAACAAGACTTATAAGATGGCCACAAAGAAAAAATCGAAATCGGATTGAGATTGGGAGACCGAGGCGGCTATGGAAAAGAACTACCTCGACCGATCCATCGATCGGGAAATGTAGTATAAATGTAAATAAGCTCTTACTACCATTCTAAAATGAGGTGGCATAAGCCACATGTTATTTTAAATATTTAAAGGGACGTCTTCCAATAACGGGTTAAGGTGTTCTTGCAGTAAATACCCCCCATTATCCCCTTTTAAAGTGTCATCAATGATATGTGGTCCCACTAAGTAGTTTCCAATTATTCCCATCCATACAATATTAATGATAAATTTTTGTTGGTATTTTGTCTGAATAATAGCATAGCATGGGCATTTTCGTCACTTCAAATATACAAAATCTATTTGGAAAGCGGTTACCGTAAATCCGAACAGCTTCAAAAGCTGCAAATTCTTCATAGTTAAAATCCTCCATGATATTGAATCAAGAAATGGTGTCAAAATATCTAACTGCTAATTATACATACCTACTTATTGACAGTGATCTCAATTTCCAAAGAAACCAAAATTTTTATAAACATATATTTAATCGCATTTTTGATACAATACATGTATGTAGTTAATAAAATTCGATTACAACGGTATAAGTTATCGACTGACACATGGTAATTTAAATGGATAATTTCGTCTGCTCCTGTATAATCCAGGCATATTGAATATCAGTTTAAACTTTTAAATGAACATTACCATGAGTTACTTTAATTGTCCAAATTTCATTGTTGTCATAGTAACGACTTATAAATTATAATTGGAATTTGTTTTTCAAACTTCTTTCTTTGAAGGCGAATAACTTCACAACAAAGCCCGATAGGGAAAAATTTTATATGCAGTAGTACATCTATTTTGACCTCCCCTATATGTCCCTTCATTTTTGACATGACCTTTCCGGACACCCTAAATACGTATACCTATTGTACGCCGACTGGAATACTGTTACAACTCAAAAAACTTACATTTGAGTAAGAAACATTTAAAACTTGTCATGTTTATACTTCCTATTTATTTCTTAACATTTAGCGAAATTTGTCTGTATTTTTGTTGTTGTAATACATCAGACTGGACTATTATTTATTAACATTATAGAGGGTTTAACTTAAGGGTCATATTTACTCGTCAACTTGAATGGGGGTCATATTTAAACACGTATCATAAGTTTGTTTTCTTAAATTCAATCATGAAAACTGAATTTCGAGTGTGACCTCAAACAACGATGCACGTTAGTCGCAGGGTGGTAAATCTCTCACTCTCTGAGTTTGTTCCTATCCAATATTAACGTATTAGCGTTGAAACAATTTCTTATTCGGTACTTGTCAGTCGATATGATCCGCCTGATATCGTCTTCTTGCAACAGCATCGTTTTGTACTGACAAAAAGTATTGTCTAACCGGATCAACCCTTTCTTGATTAGTATACACGCTTTTTCATAATAGGTATCATACAGAAGCTTGAAAATTAAAACACAAAAATACACTGTAACGTCACTAAACTCTGATATAAGTAACATAATAAGGTTATACATTTACACCATACAACAGCACTACAGGGTGTTTCAGTTCGAGTGAGTCAAACTTTAACCACAAATAGAACTCAATAAATAATTCAGAATTGCCTTATAAAGCAAGGGTTTAACTCTCACCGTTTTCACTGTGCAGGACCGTATTGGTCGGTTGTTAAAATCATATTATTTACGTAATCTTTGGTATGCTTATAACAAATTGATTCAAATTTGGTGTGGTGTTAACATTTACACATGTGAATAATTTACTGTAAAAGTTACAAATTTTTATAGGCCAGTGGCGTAGGAATGGGGGAGCGGGATTTTTTCCATAGCCAACTTTTGAATTTTCGATGATTTTAAATAACACAGCTAAATACGTATTATTAGTTATTCGTGTTTTTGTTGCACACGACAAAATTTTTTTACGGACTAACAAAAGTAAGAAAAGTTTTTGAATTAAATCCCTCATAAATAAAGTAATAATTAAAAATTCTATCACATTTTAATGGTGCATCATCCCTTCCCTTTAAAATGCTTTAATTGAAGTCTACTTACTGTCGATTAATGTTCTTGGTACACTCACACTGTGTACCAAATTTGATTTTTCTATGTTTAAGTATGAGATAATGATTTTTTTCGAAATTTGGAATCCCTCTTTTAAGGCCTATAACTTCTCAGGGGAGCAACTTAGGATAAAGGTAAGTTGCGTTAAATCATATTTTGGATTCTCCTACATGCCCCTACCCTGTGTCGGTTCTTATGCGAAGCACCCTGTATATTTTCCAATTTATTTTGAGTAGCAATGCCTTTGAAACAGTTCTCTTTTAAAAAAATTGTGTAGGTGTAGTTCTTTTTAGTTAAATGTGCTTTTTTCAAATTTATTATTAGTTAGAACGGTATTCTTCATTCCATTTTGGGATTAATTATTACTTCCATATCGGTATACAAAAAGATAAAAAAAAATATTAGATAAAATCCGAGCTAAAATCATTTAAGATACGAGATTCAGTAGCTAGCATAGTGTTAATAGAAAGTAAAGAGTACTAAAAACAATTTTACAGGCAATAAATGATTTTGTTAATTCCAACAAATTTCTATTAGAAAAAAGATGTTCATTCAAAAAAGCATTTTTTAATCCTTTAGAAATTTATAGCGATGTAGTTATTTCTTGACAAAAAGGTTAAAGAGAATAACACATGTAAGTTTTGTAATTTTTGTAGGTCCTACTTGAATATAAGTAGGATTTGAAATTAAGAAAAATAAGTCCTTTGCAATTTTCCTCGAGTATTCTTATCAATATTATACATAATATACAACACCTGTTGTGAAAAATGGGATTGGGATTCTATTACATCGAAAGCTGTTTAAAAATTTATCTTGATTTTTTTACTCTTTTTGAATGGTAATTCAAACAAATTAATTTATTAATTATGAACCACAAAGTATTTATAATTCAATTCTAATTTTTTTAAATAATTAAATATCATTTTTATTATTTAAAATAAATATTGGTTCTTAAAAACATGTGATGAACAGGTACGTCAATGATAAGACATGTTGGTATTATAACCATAGCTGAAGTAGAACGAGTAATATTTTAATTTTTCTTATTCAAAAATTATATTAGTGCAATAAGTATTTAATAAAATCAATATAAAATAAATCCACCATATTTTTTTTGTCTTATTTCAAGCGGTATTAATAAATAAATATACTGACTTACTTTAATTTTTTCATATGTAGTTTCCAATTCCAAATGGTGTACGAAGGGATTTAGCATCTTTTCAGAGTCACAGTCTTCATGAGAAATACCTCCAACAAATTTCGTATTCATTTTCATCACAAATTTACAATAAAACTAGTAAAATTCACATATTCTATAAATCAGCTTCAAATGAATCGCGCGCGATGCACTTTCAAAATGATATCCCTTCCATGTTAAAAGAGAACTAATCGAATGTGAAACTCTACAAGTACGAATACACAGACGATTTTGCACGACAAAAAATCGTTAATTTTACTTTTGCGTACAGCAGCAGAGTAAGTAGGTAGGTACTTTGATTTTGATATTATAAATTTTACGTTCTGTATTGCCATCTAGTAATCAGATGCAAAATCATTGAACTTGTTTTTTTAAGTAATAGGGAGATCTATGTTGTTTTATGTAAACGTATAGTCCTTGTTTACAGTACAACAATAAACGGTCGGTCGGTTGTAGATTACAGTTAGTATATTAATTTTTTTTGTGATATGGGTACGTAGATATTGCACTATATTAGGTATATTATGTATAGGTATAAATTTTAAGTACACTTATTTTCTGTTAGCATTTTAACTCAAGCATAACTATAGTTGTAATATATTGAATAGGTAACAAATTTATTTGTGAATTTATGAAATATATTGTGTATTTCGACTTTATTTCATTTCCTGTTCTGTTTGTAAAGGGTTTTGAAGCAGCTATTAATTTTTACTATAAAATAGATAGATAATCGGAATTGAATAGTAACACCACAGACCACATATAAATTATAGTATACAAATACCCCGAATAGAACGCAGTTTTAGTTCCTTCTACCGCCGACAGATGTTCCCTGTAGTCACATCTGGCTAAATTTAACTTATTTCAGCAGCGGTGTGTATAAGAGTATCCTGGACTGCGTTCACAAGAAGCTTGTACCATGCCAATTTTAGCATTATTCGTCCAAATGTTATGATGCTAAACTAAAATGGTTGGTAGTTCTCGTTTTAATCTCACTTTATTTATCCAAAGCCATGCTACTTTTGGATGCACATTTAAGTTTCACCAGAAATGGTTTTAATGAATTTGATTGGTGGATTTGAACAATTGAATAAAGTAAGGTTAAGGTTATATACAAACGAATAGATATAAACATTTTCGTTTATTTTCATTATTATTATCATCCTGGAAAATATTGTGTGTGAGTAATCAAGGAATATTCACTTTTTATTTATATTACCTTTAATAATACAGCTTTCTTCATCATTTCTATATGATTCAAAGTACAATTTATGGCTAGCATTAGTATCATTTGTCTCTGCTGATCCATTGTCAACAACTAAAAACTAAACTCAAAAAGGTAGAAATAGAAATTTAGGTTAGAGTAGAAGAACAGTAGAAGTGATTGACAATTGTTGACTTTTGTCGTTCCAAACCACACATAGGCAACTTTACTGGTAAGAAATTGAAAATTACCCCCCACTACTTGACTCCAGAGCCCGAGAGGACAGCGATATGTGTCTGTCCTTTTTTAGACAGAGACAAAATAAATTTCTGTTGTCTCTGTTAGCATTCATTTTGAAATTTAACAACTGACGCCGGAATTTCATCATGATTCATACGTTACAATATAATTTTAGAATTTTCAGAAAATGTAATAATGTGAATGAAGAAATTATACGTGAAACATTGCCAATGACATCTTCTTCTTCTTCTTTTTTTGGCCTTCACCCAGAGGGTATTTAGCCAGCTTCTTATGTACTTGTTTTTTATTATTCAAGGGAATGCACCGTGAAGTGCATCTGAGATTGGTTACTCATATTCCCTCGATTGATTCCTATATCTTGAGCGGGAGTGCAAATGGGGTTAGTAAACAACACAACACAGGATAGACTTTTCTCGCTCGGGGGCAACAGCCGAGCCTTAACACACACCGAAACGTTGCCTCGAATTGGAGAGAAGCACCCAGGTTAAAAAAGATGGAGTCATAGGTTTTTCTGAAAAAAAATTACAACTGGATTACAATTTGACACAGCAAAGATTTAAGAACTTTAACAGTATGGAGATCGTTTGATAATTGAGTTTTTCTATCAAAGTGGTAATCGAAAGTTGGTTTTGCATGTACCAATGACATCAATTTACAAATGAACTACATGGTGATTTACAAACAATGACAAAAAATGAAACCTCGAATTCTTTAGTGAATTTTAAAGTAGGTCTTTCATATAAAGTTTTTGTCTAGGTCGGTTCACTAAAACAATCCGGTGTTAAATTAATATTTTCAATTTTTTATAACATTTTAGAAACTAGTGAGTGAAATAATTTGAAATTAATCATATGAATGCATGTAAATATTGTACAAAATCGGAAGCATTTTCTTAAAAAACAATGTTCCAGTGGCTGAGATACAGGGCTTTATTATGATATTTTCGGATTCTCCTTACAATTTTCTACAAATCACCACCCCTTTATGTTTTTCGAAAAAAAAAAATTTTCGTTGAACTGAAAACATTGTTTAAATTACAATAGAAACACTTTTTTTAATCTATTATTTAATCGAATAAAGAACATCTCAGATGATTTTATTTGAGTAAATGCTCAAAAATACCTCAATTTGCGCAAATACAGCCTACTAATGTAACGATTAAACAGCATTGTATTAAAATATCGAAGTGTGTCTTCAGTTCATTTTTAAGTTTTACTCAGGGAATCAGGTTTTTTTGGAAAGATATAAAAGAATAGTAATTTGTAGAAAATTGGAAGAGGAATGCGAAAATATCATGATTGTTACAAAAAAGCAGCGGCATACTTTTTTATTTAGACTAATATTTCAGCAATACCCTGCAGCATTTATTTTTTATTATTTGTAAAAAATTTAAATATTTTTTAAATTTTAATACCCTGTATTTTTTTATTGAAACTTCCTAGATAAAAGCTTTATACGAAAGAGCCCTCTTAAAATTCACTAAAGAATACGAGGTTTCATTTTTGGTCAGTGTTTGCGAATCACCTTACGAATATAATGAGAAGTTATCGTATGCCCCTTTACACCCAATGAACTTATCTTATACCCCTCGTATGTGCAATAATTGCCCTTGAAAGTGTTTCTTACTCCAAACACCGATGGCGTATTTAATGCATTTTTTCATTGAGTTGCCTATCTACATATTTCTTACATAGTATATCTTATCTATGTTCCAAACTCTGCAGAACTGCAAATGGATATAATGGGAGGGGGTAATTAATTTAACAAGTTTGGCATAAGCTGTAGTTGAACGCAGTCCTGGCATTCCTGGCAACGCTCTAACATTGTTGTCACAACTCACAACTAGTTCAGCGCACATCACACATAACGCACATACATTACAGACATCAATGACATCATCAGTCTAGTGGACCGTCAGCTCAATCCCAGTTACTGTACAAAGTACTGCTAGTCCCAGTTACCAGTCTATATTCCTATTCGCAATTACATAAATAGCACAGACTAGAATACTACATTTTTTCTGCATCAGCAGATGTAAAAAACTGTGGAGAATCAAAAAGAAAAACATCAGTATTGAAAATGTTTAAGTTCCCGAAAAATTAAATTAAATGGGTATTGAATTGTGGTAAATATTTTTCTTAGATACCTACATAATTAAAAAAATTGACTGTATTGTCCTTTATTGACAAAAAAAATATGTCTGAATTCTGTAGAAATTAATATTAAAATAAACCTTGCTATCGAAATAATTCAGATATTAATGATGAACATCTGAAATTGTTTTTCGGCCAAATTATAATTTGTACGGTATTTTCTCATTATTTAATATACGGCTATTCACAACAACATATACAACTTGTTTGTAAAATAATATTAGCAAGGAATATTTTAACAAACACAAATGGAATGAAGCTTTCAATAGCGGCATGATTTCAAGCGCCACTATTATTTCAGTAACTTATCCCGTTACAATCATTTGTGGCATTAAAAAGTCGCATTACGACATAGTCACATTGGATGTTAGGTACCTACTTAAATATTTCTATTGTTTTCATCAACATCATTTTTTTCTTCTAAAAAAANCGGCATGATTTCAAGCGCCACTATTATTTCAGTAACTTATCCCGTTACAATCATTTGTGGCATTAAAAAGTCGCATTACGACATAGTCACATTGGATGTTAGGTACCTACTTAAATATTTCTATTGTTTTCATCAACATCATTTTTTTCTTCTAAAAAAAACACCTTATATCTCAAAAACGAAGCATATCCTAAATAATTTTAATACTATTGGTTAAACCCAAGGGAAGAGGAGACAATAAGGCTTATTTGACTCACACATACTCGAGACTAAGACCAATTTTAATAGGTACTATATTTTTTTTAGGTTTTATGAGGAACGTCTTCCTAAAGTCTCTTACAATATTACGGTGAAGAAAATAAGTGACTTTTCTCAAAGTAAGCTTCTGACGAACTTTCAGTGTGAGACCCGGATGTCTCACAAAAAGTCGCCGTCCGAGTAACAGCAGTGGAGAAAAGTGTACACCAGGGGTCTTGATTCGAAAAGAAACCACTTTTCCCAATAGATGTACTTCTATTTATTTAAAGCAAACAAATAAATAAATAAATTCCCACTGACAATTCGGTGGCGGTCGGTACTAACATTCGGTGAAACGGAAAACGGAAAACTAAGTTTCCCTCAATTCGGTGGTCAACTCAGGTTGACGGCTATTCGGGAAAACGGCGGGTAAGGAACTCCGAGATGGACGGGGACCAACCCTCGGAGTATCAGAGAAACAGGATTCCAAGAACAGGCGGGAAAATGGCCGACGCTCTGTTCCTGGACGGCGGGATAGGGAAGTACTGAGAACAGGCAGGAAATGGCCGACGCTCTGCTCTCAGACGGACGGATAGGGAGGATGCTGAGAACAGGCGGGAAATGGCCGACGCTATGCTCTCAGACGGAAGGATAGGGAGAAAGGAACCTTGGTAGGAATGTTACCGATACCAAGGGGGAAGGCGGACTTACTTCGTGTTGAGGATATTGCCGATCAACACTACTGAATCTCAGGTGCCGGAGGTCGGCCTTTTATAGCTGGTTTGTGACGTAGATCAACGGTTCGTCGGATGCTAGTACGCAGACCCATAATAAATACAGATTCCACGCTTTCATTACTAACATAGGAAAAGTTAATAGTTCATCGGATATTTAACGGATAAATTAATAATGGTTCGTTACAGGCTTATACCAAAACTTATTGATGGATGTTTCTTAAACAACGCATACATTCTCAGTAACATTTTAAACTCTAATTAACTGTATATCAAAATTTTAGTGATTGTTAGTGACAGTATAGTTAGTAATGACTAATTATAGTCATTGTATATATGTGTATATATCGCTTGTTTAGAAAAATTACTTTTTATGTACATATTCTTAGTATTTATCAATTAAAATTTAATTTTTATATATTTTTTAGATGAGGAGAATTTGGTGTGTGGCTATTGGTAGGTTATCATTGATTAAACTTGATGATTCTAAGAGACACCACTATCGAATATGGCGATTGCCATTATATAGAAGAATGTAAATTTGTCGTTCACCATAATGGAACTAATTTGAAAGCTACTGTGATTCCTACACTTAATTTACCAGGTAAGCAGTAAGTATAAATTTTTAAATAATAATTTGCAATAATTAATTTGTCGTATTCCACCCTTCGAGCGAGTTTCAGGATTTCAGAAAACTCAGTATCTTCCTAGACGTCGTCTTGTACCTACGGATATGCCTGAGGCCATTAGATTGGGAAGGAGGCGAAACAGTCAAATTCGCCTACTTTTCCAATTCAAACAGAAAACCCGCCACGGTTTCTAAATTAATCGCCGTCGGCCGGGCGAATCAAAAATGCCTCCACGTTATCATTTCAAACATCGAACTCGATACCGTCCGAGAACGATTTCCGCGATTCCGCATCTCAGTGCGGACGTCGCCCTATAACATAACATCGATCCCTCCGGCGATAGCGCCTCCGAAGTCTAAAAACCAATTTCACCGATGTTTCCAATGTCACCCGTATCGCGGCAAATCTCGCCTGAGTTTGCCATCCCGGCGCTCAGTATCCACTGCAGCGACCGTCGCAACCTGCGGACGAACCCCGGCGCGCTTCAAGGCGATATTTGGAAACAAAAAAATTTTTTGCTCATCTTTAGAATTGGTCCAACTACGCTGGCGTTCCCTAAAATTTCGTCCGAATCGGATGAGCCAAAACGCCGTTATATGGGGAAATGTTTTCCGCGTTTTAAGCCGTTCCGCTCATTCGATCTCGGCTGAACCTCAAAACCACGTTAGAATATCCCTAGGTGGTAATCATATCTAAATTCGAGCCGAATCGTGCGACTACTAACGGCCAGCTATTCCATAATGGGATTCCACGTTTTCTTAGCTGCCGTCGGAAGTGTCCGCGCGATCTCGGCCGAACGCTCCAAACACGGTACTACTTCGTGCCGTGCATCACCAGTCCACTTCTGAACCAGATCCATGCAGTACAAAGACCTCCGTACGCCTTTTTACGAAGACTGGGAAAATTTCACCACACTTTCCAATTTCCCCGTCTTTGGGCCGAAGGACCGTCTTCCCGAGGGTCCCACCGCTCTGGCGGTTGGATGCATTGATCGGTAGCCTAAGCCGAGACCGAGGGTAGAGTTTTCTCAAAATGGGAGAAAACTCCAAAATCCTCGATGCCGACATCAACTATCCGAAGAGGCCAGAGGGGAACGAGATCCGACGTCGACGACGAGTGCTTTTTGCTGGAGATTTTGGCGGACGATTCACGAGCGTTCCGCCAAAAGTATGGAGATCTGAGGGAAGCGATCTAATGTCGACTTCCGGGATCTGCAGTTCATTAGTGGGAGTGCGCGAATAAGCGACACTGAGCAAATTGTAACAAACGATGTTCTATGGTAAATGTCTTGTATATGTTAATTAAGAGCACTTATTGTCCGTTTTACTGTCTAATAAATCTTTTAACATATCTTCCACGATTTGATTGTGAAAATCCTGACATCAAACTCAAGAACTTTAGGAGCTCAAGCTCGCAGGCTCGCTTCACGAGGCTTCCGTCAAGGCTGTCATACCTTCGACGGAGTACCTTACGAGGTAAATTATATTGCTTAGCAACCACTACTCGCTTCACGAGACATACCACCCGAGGTAGCCCAACCTGAGGTGAAGACCCTGTTCGATAGCCCCCTGCATCTAAACAGCGGTAAACTCCAGGGTCCTTTTGAGACCTGCGATACCGTCCGAGACCGTCAGTAAAATCAGTATTTCTACCAGACTTTTGGAGCAAAAGAGCTTACTCCGACATTGTTGTACGGGGTAAGATGTATCCATGCGACGCGATATTCAGTGCTACCAGGATTGGTGCCCTCGAAGGTACTACTTATAAATCAGATCGTGATTCTATGATCAAGACTGAGCTGGACGAGACCTCGTCCCCATCCGGACAGACCAGCGGTTACACGGACTGCCCTCACGCCTGTTTGCCGGCGAAAGATCTCCCGACACTCCGGTTGAAAGAGGAAATGGCTTTATTACCCAACGCTATCTCGATGCTGCGTGAAGAGTCTGAGGGACCGAAGGTGGTAGCTCGCGGAAGTACGCGGCACGGCGCAGCCACAACGCCTTACGCGTTGAGGTCCGTTGCTACAAGAGTTACTGAAACCACCTCGACCACCCCTCACGACGCACTCACGGAGGCGAGTAGCCCATACGAGTTATCACGAAGTGGGTCACCCACAAATACTCGGGACGAGGTTATACCTACGTACCAACTGGTAGGGTCCGGGGAATCCCATGAGCCCGACCACGGTTCGCGGTCCGGCCCCGATATCGGCCTATCTCCGATTTCGGGTGTCTCGGAACGTGGAGCCGTTGGCACCGGCGATCCAGTACAATCAGCATTTCTACAAAATGGTACTCAGCGGGAGCAATGCGCATCTTCGGGTGCCATCCCATGCGAAAACCCCTTAGCCGACTATGTCGTAGGTGACGTGCCGGCTCTTTTCACCTAAGCAATTCTGGTACATCGCCCGTCCGCTCTCACGATTTCCCCCGAACATTTGATCACCGCCTAAGTGGTCCATATTTAGAAAGTCTAACCCGACACGGCGCTCGACGTGGGGCTCGAACATCGTCGTCGAGATCTCCCCCACGAACTCGAGTCCTAGACACCACGTCTGTAGGTATTATCCACCAGAGGCCACAGTCATTTGAGAATCTAGCGCGACCTGGCGTCCAAGGTGGAGCTCAATTTGAACTTCTTTTGTCTCCACCGCGGACCCATGTCGAGGAAATCCATCCAAAACCCAAAACCCAAAACCCAAAATTCTCAATTATTAGGCACTTCAGATCATAGTTCACAACAAATTTACAAATATTTTCAGTTTCTTCAAATGTCATGTATGCACCGCCATATAGAGATTATGATTATTCTTGTGTCAGTACCTATTTCCAAAAATCGGAAATTTATGAATCACATTCAGTTTTTGAAAACATTAATCAACATTCCGTCAACTTCAAGGTGACCAAGGTAATAAATTATACAGGGTGTTCCTAAATAAGTGTCGCAACGGAAAACTGTAAATTCCTCTTGAAAAAATAAACATTCTTTTCCTCTTCCATTTTTCTCTGGGTTTTCGTTTTCGAGATACACGGTGTCAAAATTTTCATTATTTTTAAAATATTTTGCCAATATCTTAGGAACCGTTTGAATTACAGGACTGAGTTTTTGTACACGCATTACCACTATTAATAGCTACTTTTTCGCACCCTTCTCGAATTCATTGAACGTGCCAGTGGTGGAGATTTTAAGGTATCGTCAGGGTTTTTCTCCTCTAACTTTTATGCCACACAAAAAGAGTTCTCTTGGTTCATTGCTCTAAAGTCAACCGTTTTCAAGAAAAATTATTTTTTATGAACAAAAATAAACATTTTGCTCACGTTTCGAAAATCTTTTGTAATTCAAAAGATAGGTAGTAACAATTAACAATTTTACGAAATTTAACAACATTTGCTACAAGTAGCTGTTAATAGTGGTAATGTATGTATAAAAGCTCAGTCCTGTAGTTCAAACGGTTCCTAAGAAATTGGCAAAAATCTGAAAAAAAATTTTGACACCGTGTATCTCGAAAACGAAAGCCCGGAGAGAAAAATGGAAGAGGAAAAATATGTTTCTCTTTTCCAGAGGAATTTACAGTTTTCCGTTGCGACACTTATTAAGGAACACCCTGTATATGTATTACATTTTTTTATTAGGGACAAATATTTATTGTTGCAGATAAATTAAATTCCACAAATATATACCTACATTTACTTATTTATTTAGATCCTTTTCTTGGAAATTATTTATTTAAGAACTGCACCTTAAAATTTTATTGTTGGGTTTTACGTGGATAGAATAAATACTGTTTCTGATATTAGGTACCTAGTAAATAAATAACTAGTTATAATAATCCTTCCCAAAGTATTTGCATATTTGCTTAAAAATTATTGTTCATTAATCCTTTTCCTTATTATAATTTACAACTACTTTTGAATCATAATATTATATAATAATATTTAAAATCAATTCTATTAATAATAATAATGATAATGATAATGGTAATGGTAATGGTAATGGTAATGGTAATGGTAATGGTAATNATAACAACAATAACAACAATAACAACAATAACAACAATAACAACAATAACAACAATAACAACAATAACAACAATAACAACAATAACAACAATAACAACAATAACAACAATAACAACAATAACAACAATAACAACAATAACAACAATAACAACAATAACAACAATAACAACAATAACAACAATAACAACAATAACAACAATAACAACAATAACAACAATAACAACAATAACAACAATAACAACAATAACAACAATAACAACAATAACAACAATAACAACAATAACAACAATAACAACAATAACAACAATAACAACAATAACAACAATAACAACAATAACAACAATAACAACAATAACAACAATAACAACAATAACAACAATAACAACAATAACAACAATAACAACAATAACAACAATAACAACAATAACAACAATAACAACAATAACAACAATAACAACAATAACAACAATAACAACAATAACAACAATAACAACAATAACAACAATAACAACAATAACAACAATAACAACAATAACAACAATAACAACAATAACAACAATAACAACAATAACAACAATAACAACAATAACAACAATAACAACAATAACAACAATAACAACAATAACAACAATAACAACAATAACAACAATAACAACAATAACAACAATAACAACAATAACAACAATAACAACAATAACAACAATAACAACAATAACAACAATAACAACAATAACAACAATAACAACAATAACAACAATAACAACAATAACAACAATAACAACAATAACAACAATAACAACAA